>NW_028301553.1:19190000-19245000 GCF_042242905.1 Orbicella faveolata
GCGAGCTGTCTGACATAAGAGACTCGACGTTTCTCGCTGCGGTTTTCTCGACGATCACCGAACAATCCGAATGATGAAAATTTTTGCTGTCACTCAGGTTTGTGTGGTTCTTGTAGCGTCACTGAGGGCAAACGAAGGTAAGTTACAAATGATTACTCCGCTTCGATACGCACCTTTCAAATATATATATAATGTACGAGGCAGATTAAAGATGCGAAGTAAAAACATGACTTTTCAAAGTTCATCATTTCACAACTGGAAAGATAGAACAGAATGTTACGAGTTGTAGTTAAAGTTAACTTCAGTTAATAGCTGGTATATGACTGATGTTGTTCTGGTTCTTTTTATGCGATGCTGTGAAACCTATTTAGAAAGTCGTCATTGCCAGATTTTAAACCCGTTATTGAGCAGTAGAATATTTGTCAGTGAACTGATCCATTGCTCACTTGATCAAACTACGAAACATGAAAATTCAAGTATGTGATTGACGATTTTTCAGTGTGTCACTGCACTGTAGAACTGAGTTTCTTTGTTTGGTTTCACGGAAGGAAATGAAGACAACAATATCGACCCTATCTCGTGATCTCTTTCAAAGCCATTAAGCTGAATAAGTAAAGTGCAATGAATAATTCAGTTTGTTGGCGCCACAGTGAAGTCTATATAACTTCATCGGTTTTTGCCATATTTCGGGTAGAAATCATCAGAGACGCCCCGTTTCTTGTATAAATATATAGGTTACTTTTAGGAATTCAGTGTTTCCATGTAAGGGAGCGAGCGACGCCAGACAACGTTGCCCGTTTCTCTACATTTGTAAGAAAGGAACTTTAAACCATTTATCCCAAGAAGTTTAGTTATGTTGGTCAGTGTAGTTACGATTTTGATTTGTCAGCGGGTCGGCATCATATCATTAGCCGAGGACATCTCAAGCCTCTGGAGGAACCTTTGTTCACAGCAGCTGTAGAACCAGTCGAAGCTGATCTGAACGGTGAGACTCCGAAATACCTGTTGCAGTACGGAAAAGCTTCCTGATTATTGATTTCAGTCGACGAGAATATCTCTTTTAAAAACACTTGTATCTTGATTTTTCATTTAGGGGCTGAAGAGAAGAAGGATGAAACACTTGAAATAAATCAAGGTACGATCAAGGTACCACATTAAAGAAATGGTTATTTTGCAAATGTACGAAAATCATTATCACAGGAGCATGTGAACAAAAAGCGTAGACCTTAAAGTTTGTTTCATTTTTTTCGTTTATGCCGCTCCTGTGGGTCATTTTATTCGTTTCACAAAAATAAAGTCGCAAATTGCCTTTTCCAAATCTGTGAATAGAAACATGATACCTAAATATTTCAACTAGTCACTCCCCAATGGGGCTTTTAGAGCTAATGTCAGCAAATTCTGAAACAAACCTCAGTACCCACTAATAATCTCAACAAATATAGGATAGTGAGTACGTTGATTTAAATTTTGATAGCTTCATTCCTTGGTGACATTAGATTTCGTGGGAAAGAGCATTGGTTGAACGCATTCATTGAAGCTGGCGATTGAACTAAAAACAAGTGAAAAAGATCATGTCTTAGAAAATGTTTCCCAAGCGCAATGCTAACTTCTCATCTGCCGCTTCTCTCTTTTGTTATTATAAGGCTCTTGACGCCCGCAACAACAGTCACGATTCTACAAATTTCAAAACAAGCTAGCAGGTGCTTAACTGGGCTGAACTGCAGTTGACATTAAAGTATTACAGAAAACTACAACTATTACCTACAGTTAGGATAAAGATCCCTCCCTGAGTAGATCTTAACGTTGTTTACGAACTCAGTTGTCCGTGTTGTTCATGTTAACAGTAAAACGAACAGAACTCTCTTTATTCGAATTCCAGAGCTCACCTGCATCAGTTAAAATAGTGCAATCAGTGCTAATTAAGAAATTTTTGAACAATTTGGGTATACCTCGCGAGGTTTTCCCCTGTTACGTAAAAATGCTGTTCCAATGACCACTGGAAATCCCAGTAATTGAAACCGGAATTTTTGGTGGAATGGAAGGGGCGATCTGCACCATTTACAATGCATTGTTTCCACCTTAGCTGTAATTTTTTTCACGATACACCAATTTCAGTATATTAAATTTTAACTTGGCTCTGAGGGCCGTGGCTTACGAGAATGAAACAAAAGAAACCAAATCGAGGTTGAGGGATGAATAATTGATGTATTTTGCTTTATTCCCTTAAGCCTCGGAGCCAAGTTAGAATGTGATAGATCGAAATTAGCGTATGACCTGTACGTTTTCGTGCGCTGCACTGTAATTTAGCAGGTTTTTTTTACATTTTGGACACAATGACAGATTAACCAGAGTACAAGATCTTCATCTAAAAACCTTCAAAGCTAATTCTTCCGATGAGGCAAAGTTCGTGGATTCAAATCATATCGATGCCATTTTTTCGGGTATTGCAAATAGCTGACAGGATTTTCTCGTCATTTTGTACAACATTATTCTTAGATTACAGGAAATTTCGCCTGATAAGCACTTGACATACACAGACGGTTTCCGGAACATTGATCCTCACCAGGCTAATTCACACATACAATCTTCCGGTTTCTTTTAAAAAAAAAATACCATTGGGAACTAAATATATCACCCAATTTCAAACAGAGCATTTCGTAACGAAACATTTACTTATATTAGCTTATGCTAGCATCACAAGTATCACCATTCACCATCATCAGGCTCAGGTTCTTTTGATTTTATCATGCAATCAGTTTGCCCTTCATTGCCTTCTGAATATGGTTTTTGTGCTGTTTTTGCGCAAAAATGGGTAACGTCTACATGCAAGCCACGTGGCCCATCAGGCCGGAACTTATCTGCGGTTTCTGTTGGATAAAACGACTACAGTAAAACTTGTATTAAGCGGACCCCATATTAAGCGGACACGCTCTATTACGTGGACACCAGCTTGAGTCCCTAAATTTTGTTCCCACTTTCACTGTAAAATAACCCTGCATTCAGCGGACACGACTATGTGTGCTGTGATTGCGAAAATTCACGCCACTTTATTTTCACTTGGGATCTCGACACTCTGTGTCAGGCGCAGCCTCGAGCAGGTTTTTTGGCATCGAAAACTAAAGCAAGTTTTTGCAAAGCAAAACGATGCTGTGTTTGAGACGGGGATGAAAAAACCGAATTGCTCGAAGAGGCTTGGCGGGAAGAGGTATAGTGAGGATTGAGCTGAAAGCTCAAACGTAACGGTTCTGCGAAGCAGAAATACCGTTGGTCTCGTTTTCGAGTGTCAAATTCAAGTCGTGATTACCAAGTGATGGGTTTCAAGTTATGGGTTTCATGGGATGGGTTTTTAGCCATTAAAAAAATAACAAAATAATTTCAAATACTGCACATCGAGGGTCGATGTATGGTATCATAAAATTGTTCTTATTCGTTACATCTTTGTAAAATATGATATGCTAATGCTTCTATCAAGTTGTTAAAAGTTTTAAGTACATTTTGATCGATTACACTTGACAGTAATTGAATACCATGTTTTATATATTTGAGATAAGGGATTTTCATATATTATTTTATTCGTTGTTTAATCAAATGATAATGTAAGTTCTTTTATTTTATTGTTTAAAGTGTCCCACACTGTGGGACTCTTAAAATGTTCAGCGTTGCAGAGTCCAAGACCGGCACAACTATGCCGTGACGTCACATTATGTGTCCCACGTTGTGGGACTTTTAAAATGTTTAGCGTTGCGAAGTCCAAGACCGGCACAACTATGCCGTGACGTTACATTTTACAAGTATTACAAACACAGTCTACTTCATGAGTCCAAGGCATTGCTTCAGTTGTGGTAGTCTGCGAATATGAAAGCCGCGTTTTGATGGTAAAAACCATCGCTGATTTCCACGTTAACAAGTGTCGTAAGTGTCTTCTACTCTCAGCCATTTTAAAATGAAACTGATCTAAGACCTTCTGAATTCTCTTGATATACAATTGATCTTTTAGGGGAATTTTCCCTTACCATAATGATTGGTGGAAAAAATCATATGACTTTCTCGTGACTTTGATGACTCATTTCCGAGGGAAAGTCCCGTAGTAGACATCCTGATGTCATCCGGTCTTTCCGACAAATGTCACGTAATCACGCTGAGAGGCTTTATTCGTTTGATGCATGTATAATATATAAAAATAATTGTCGGAAAGTAATATATTATTCATCATATCTCTTCTCGAACTCTTCTTTATTCTCCTTATGCTTCATTGTTAGTTTATGTTGGACTATATATACTAACAAATAATATTGCTTGAAAAAATTTGTTTGTGGCGGGGGGGGGGGGGGAAGGGGGGAGGCCAGGAGATAGTGGAGTTCCAAATGACTGATCCATAAGCCTGATACAACAAATATCAAAACATATTTTTACTACAGTTGCTACTGATCTCGCAAACTGATTGTCATCACAGTGGTCAAAATTTGTTGTGGACTCACTCGGCTGTGTTTCACGAGTCCACAACATTTTGGCCACTGTGATGATGCGTATCATTGTCAATAAGAGTGCAGACCACGCTTTATTAAATCCATTTTGAAATCACTGGCTATCCTTGCAATCTGATTGGCTCTCAGTGGTGCGATTTATTCACGAATCGCACTATTTTTTGCTCTAAATCGCATCTTTTTCTCAGCCAATGAGAATGGGCTAGTAAAACAAAACAACCAATCAGATTTCAAGATTAGTTTAAAGTAATCAATAAAATTTCAGGAAAATGAAAGGCAAAAAGCCACTGTGTGGAGAATTTTGCAAATACTATTGCCAAAACTTTGTTGTTATTGTAGCTTTTTTTCCAAAAAAATTGACGAATTTAATTAATTTCAGTTTCTCAGTTCCGATGAACTGAGATTCAGTCAAGTGCAATTAATCTTCGACCAAACTGTTTTCGCCGAGGATCTGTCCTACTATGAATATACGCAATTCATAGCTCTTTATTCCTTTATGTAGCCATTGCTGCGTTTAATTTACTTTTTCAACTCCGTTATTCTCTGAACATTGAAAACAAATGAACGAAATTCAAAGACTTACCTTTCCTGGTCCAAAACACAATGAAAATTTCACCAGATCCGCCATAATGAAGCCAAATGAAGAAAACTGTCTGCTTTCCTCACAGCCGACTTCGTTGACTTTAGTCTCTCTCTGATTGGCCAGAAAAATGCGGGAGGCCGCTGGCAGCCGCGTTTTTCCCGCTGTTTTCGAGCTGTTTTCTTGTGCCACCTCCAGGTCAAGTGAAAACTTTTTGTTAAAAAAATACACATTGGCAAGAAAGCAAGCTTTCATTTAATCATTAAAACAGAAAAAAATACGAAAACGCAGGCTATTAGGGTGTTAAAAGAGGAGTCGCAGGATATGGCCATATTTGACCTCGCCTTTGACATGACATTACGTAGGATCAAAGTTGTACAAAGCCATGGCGCCTTTGAACGCCTTTGACATAAGAGATCAAAGTTATGCAAAGCCGTGGTGTCTTTGAACGCCTTTGACATAAGAGATCAAATGTATGCAAAGTCGTGGTGTCTTTGGACGCCTTTAACGCGCGTCAAAACTTAAGTCAAAGTTATTGACATGTTTGACCTCACCTTTAACAGGGATCAAATGTATAGCAAATATATAAGATATTTGATTCCTCCTTTGACGTGGGTCAAAGGTGGAGTCAAAGTTAACATCACATTTGCCCTCTTCTTTGTCATGGATCAAATGTATCGGCAAAGCCATGACAGTTTTGACATACATTTGACGCACGTCAAAGTTTGGATCAAAGCTATGATCATATTTGACCTCGACTTTGATCAGGATCAAATTTAGAGTAAATCCAATTTTTCGTGCCGTGGGGGTCTGAGTCTGTGGTTTCTATCGGAATAATTCCAGCAATAGTCGCGCTCAATTTGTTGCCCTTTTTAGTACTCCATAACATTATCTGCTTGTTCAAAAATATGCAATTAACATTGCTAATACCACTTAATTCCAGAAATCCGCTCGTTCCATTGAATTCTGTTTAAAAAAAAAAACGTGATCGTTTAATCTTTGAAAGCTATACGATGTCTGAAAACCTGATTTTTTACCTATATGAAATTGTAAATAAAGAGGACTCGAGACGTTGAAATCTATTTTAACAACAGCAAAAATCGTGAAATCTTTGGTGATATCAAGATTAACATCCATTTTACCGTAGAAATTATCAAAACCATAAGTCATGCTAAAATCAGAAAATGGTTTGCTACTTGGTGAACCGGTTGAGGTAACTACCTTTAAATCATTGAACGCAGTCACATTGGGACCACTCCTTTTGAACTCTTCCGGGTCTAATAAATCAGCATAAAATTCGAATAATCTTTTGAATTTTTGAAACCGATGCATACGAATGTATACCATCAACCGAATGAAGTTACACTTGATTTTATTGAAAATAAAATTTTTGATAGACCATCTTTTGAAAAACCGTATTTTTGAAAAAATTGATGTTTGATTTTGTAATGTCCGTAAGCATACGAGTGTATACCATTTTTTCGTATATATTTTTTATCATCAAAACATCATAGTGATACTTTATTCACTTCATAACTACCTAGTTGATGACAAATAGATCTGATTGTCTTCATCTTATGATAGACTTGTTTGCTTTCCATAAGAGTATTTCTATAATCAGTATGATTGATATTCTTTTTGATCACAATTTTCTTGATACCCTTCCCTGTTTTATTATTTTCTCCATTTTCTTTGATGTTAGAGTACATCTTACTTCTGAGACCAACAAATTCTGTTATTATTTCACCAGCGGCCTCATCGTTGACCTTACCAATCACTTTTTTTTATTCGATTTATCGTAGAATTTACTATCTCCTGGATAATCACTATTATCAAACTGGTCTTTATTTTTCCAAACGTCTTTGTAAACATCTTTTGTTTGAATTTCATATGTGAGAGAGTCAGTATCTGTGAACAATAATTGAGCTTTTGATTAATATTTTTGTTTGATACAATTATGATGGAAGTCGTACATCAAAGTCTTACTCAAGTCTAAAATACACAGACCTACATAAGCAGGTCTATTCAAGGTTAGTGCTTCTGTGATCTTATGTACTGCAACCAGATTTTTGTTGAAAATTGTTGATGATACGTAAGTAGGCTTACTTGCTAATTTAACATGTTGTTTCTCATCAGTAACAATTCTGACATCAACTCGTTTGCGAACATTCTCCATAGTTTTTCTAAAGATTGTATTATTCATGAGTTTGAAGAGGTCTTTTTCAAGCAAATTTTTAGCATTAGTAAGTTTCTGTGTATTAAAATATACTATTTCAACCAAGAGGATTGATTAAATTTTAATACACGATGAATTTTGGCTAGTTTTAATCCCAAATGAAGATATTCCTGTAGTGGATAACATATTTTTGTTTGTTGCTAAATGTAGGTATCAATTTGTGAACCAGCTGTGTTATTGAGATATTAAATTTGTCTTTTATTTGCTGGCAATATTCTGAAAGCATATTTTTGGTGACTTTTACCTGTTCTCAGGAGCGGCGTCGACAAAACCAGGATCGGACCGGACCGTATCACGGATCGGATCACGGACCGAATCACGGATCGGATCACGGATCGGATCACAGATCGGATCACAGAAAAAAAAAACAACAACAAAGTTTTAAAGAAAAAAAAATTCTTCAAAAAACGAAATCTTTTATAAGATAACAATAAATAAAGAATAAAAGTGGAAGACTAAATTATGTTAAGTGAAAATAAGAATCCGGAATTTGAAGCAATGACATGTTAATTACAGAGAATGACAAGAGGTCATTTAAAAAGCCACATAACCGCTTAATTTACGACGAAATTAAATTGTAATGAACAGGCAGATGTTATATTTGAACGTTAGTTGGCTCGAAGCTTGCGTGAACCTCCCATTCTCGTTTTTAAAATTGTTGGTCGTATCAGTAGCTAATTCTCGGCTACATTTTCGTGTCAGATGTGAGCATTACAGTTGGCGTTACAGTTAATGAGAAAACTTACGTACGAAAACTTATGGACATGGCTTGCTTCAAAGGAGCTACGTCACGATTTGTGTGCCTTGAAAAAACTAGTCTAGTTTTTCAAGTTCGTCATTTGCAGTCCTCGTTAATCTTTGCCATCCTTAACGATCCTCATTTCGTTTGGATTTGTTCTTGCCTCTTAAGTGTGTTTTATCCTAGAACACGATCATTTTAAGGTTCTATTCTATTTAAAGGCAACTCTTTACGACTTTAAAAATGACTCTAAAAATCGTGACATAACTCCTAAAATGTTGTTTATTCTCGGGTTGCGTTATCGTTCACACTATCTATGTTATTCCTATAAACAGTTATATTTCCTTGAAATACAAATGGTTTGTTTCGTTTTATTGCAGTGCGAAATATCGTATTCCAAACTCACATCTTGTAAAAGTATAGACTCTCAAAAACGGAGATAGTTTGAAATTATCGGTTGTTTAATTTTTTTTAGTGTTTTTAGTTTTTGTGTTTCGATTCATACGTTCCTCCTATTATCACCATGCTGACTCGTTTTATGACAGTTTACCATTGATGCAAGTGAATATACGAAATATCATTTATCTGAACTGCGGAGAAAGATATGAAGACATGATTGATCATCGCAATTATACACACAACTTAAGCAGTCGTGAAATTAAAGCCTGAAAAAAAATTCAGGCCTGAACAGGACTCGAACCCATGACCTCTGCGATACCGGTTAAGTGCTCTACCAACTGAGCTATCAAGCCTACTGGGATTTGGTCACATTGTGAGTTCGTAATATACCCGCAGATGGTGAAGAGTGCACGTGAATATACGAAATATCATATAGTTGAACTGCGGAGACATGATATGAAGACATGATTGATCATCCCAATCAAAACCCAACAGCCTGAAAAAAATTAATCTGTGACCAGCACTCAGTTGGCTTGATATTATAAAATAAAGGAATATCACACCTGAATGAAATAAAACGTTCTGCTCACAGTAGTCACTCTAGTGTAATTTGCTCAACAAAATTTTGAATTTTGAATTTTTTTCCTTGATCCGATCCGTGATCCGGTCCTTGATTCTGTCCGTGATCTGGTCCGTGATCCGGTCCGTGATCCGATGCGTAATCCGATCCGTGATCCGGTTCGTGATTCAGTCCGTGATCCGGTCCGTGATCCGATCCGTGATCCGGTCCGATCCGGGTTTTGTCAACGTCGTTCTGAGGAGCAAGAGGAAAATCATTATGCAAGTCATGCAATTCATAAGGGTATTCCAGGTCCACATCTAAAATTAATTCTGTTTTGCTATCATCTGTGTATTTACTGAGATCTAATTTACTAATTTGTTTGTCTGTCATCCATCTGAATTTACCAGTTGGAAGATACTGACTCATTGCCCAACCATAGAGGTTATTTTCATCCAAGTAAATGATGTATTTCTCCATTATTTATAATTATTCGGGATGCAATTATTCTTCATTTCTTGCTTCTCACCTTTCTTATTAGTGTAGGTGTTATTCTTAGCTATTTAAACAATCTGCTGCATTATAAAATGGCTGTCTTAACCTCTAAGATTCTGAAATATAATTGGTATCTTGTCAGTTAATTGAAAATTGAGGTTGCAAGCTTCATAAGCAGACCCTCTGTATTTACCTGTCACATGACAATGATCTCTGACTCTTTTGTCTGTTTTGTTATATTTTTTGTTGCATATGGCATTCTGTTGCTTGTTTGAATTTCTCTTCGTCAGCAGAAGTCATTTTCAACGGTTTATTGAATTTATATTTGATGGTATTTCTACAGTATTTCACTTCATCTATCATTTTTTCCATGAATTTGAAAAACCGCATTTTCACCTCGGTAAATTTGAGCTCGTTTGGAATACTTATCATCATAACAGCAGACGACTTTGTAACCAAATCTACAATATGATTCAGTATAAGATTCACTATTATTTGGTTTTCAAGAATCAACTTTTTCTGTAATTGCTTCGAAATATGCATATATATAACAAATGGTACTTGTAACTTCCGGTTGTGATTTATAAACTTAATTTTCTCACCTTCCCGAGGCAGTTTTATTGCATGTTCACCATTATTAATCACAATACATTCAGTCTTGTGTTTATTGAGAACATCTTCAGATGAGAAACACTGAAGACAGTGCATGCAAAAGTGTTTTCTATAATCATGTTTGGTTTGATTGTACGGCAGGTTTCTTTCACAGGTCACAGGTCACAGGTCACAATCAAAACACTCAGTAAATTTCGCGATGTAACAATTACCGAGATTTCCGAGAGGTTTATCGATGTTTCCATGCAACAAACCTTAACTAAAAATGTTTTACTCTATAATTTTAATGAAAAAGTTTCTAGGGGTGGGATATGTACGAAATGGGTTGAAATGTAGCTTTCAGACATGTAGTGTTGATATATTTTATCGTAATAAGATAATTTATTATGATAGCAAATTGAACTGTTTTATTTCTATATATTTTTTTTTGGAAATCTTTACAACGAGTATGTACTAAACAGAAACAAGAGGGTCCCTATACCTACTCTGAAAACAATTTCACGCATAAGTAATTGGCCTTTTCATGCATCACAAAAAATCGAAAACAGCTTCACGTTAACAGAAAAAATCACTTTTCACGTAAAATGCAAAGGCTAAATCATGTGTCACATAAAAATACAAATGCTATCCACGTTTCGCAAAACATACAGAACCCTCCATTTTGATGCATCGAAATGCCGTGTGCATGTGTGACACATAGTGACAGAATAGATTCTAGGTCCTCCTGGTTCACTATCGCTGTGGTTAGTTCTCAGTCGTGTGGAATGGGCAGGTTTTACATCTAGTTTGGTGTAGTTTACGAGCTTTACTGACGCTAAAATCTCCAAAAAAAAGTGGACAATTATTCCCGCAAAAGTCGTTGGTTCACAAATCACGCGTAAGTAAATGTATAATTCACGGATCAGTGTAAGCTTCTTTCGTTTTCATATTATATTGAAAGGCTACAAACAATTTATGTTTTCTACAGAAGTAAGTCTTGGCTTTCTTTGGATCAATTTTTTTTATTATTATTTCAGTGCTACAACTGATTTCCCCTAAGCGTTTTTTTTTTTTTTTTTTTTTTTTCAGAAAAGAGCTGTTATAGTTGCACTTGCGACGCACTTGTATGCATCTGTTTTATGACGTTTTGGCACATTTTTTGGTGACCTGTGACCTGTGAAAGAAACCTGCCGCTTCTGATAGCCGTTGTGCGATCGTTTTCAAAATCTCTTCTTGCAAAATTTTCAATTATTGATTTAAATCAATGATGATTGTGACAGTCTTGGCTTTACTATTAAAATGAGCAGTTTTACATTTCAAATAATGCTTCCCGCCAATAATATCAATTTCCAGTAGAACTTCAGGATCATTTTTCTCATTATCAAGAACTTCTTTGATGAAAGTTACTCTTATAGTTTCATAAAATTTGAAATTTTTACTGTTTTCCGAGTGAGATTTATTCAAATGATGTCCAATTGCCTGTCTGGTTGTTTGTAATTCAATCAGCGGATCACTTTCATTTTTCAAATTAATTTCATATGTTTCAATAGCATCTTTTAAAACTCATTTAACAGGTGTTATTCTGGTTCTTGGAGCTGGTATTGTTTTTTATAGATTTAATACAAGGTTTAGGAATTGGTTTTTCTACCTTCAACATAGCTCCAACAGGTTATCATGATTCTACTACTTTTGTTCTCCGAGCTGGAACAGGTGGTGTTTTAGTTCTTGGAACTGGTACTGGTTTAATTGTTTGAGGTTTTGGAACTGGTATCTGACCATCAATATAACCGTCTCTGAACTCAGGTGGTGGGAGAACTATTAGATTATCGTATTCCCAGAACATTTGCTTTGCAGTTTTGTGAGGTGCTGGCATAGGACTTTTTAATTTTTGTTGAGCTTTTAACAAAAGATAAATTATTTTTTTTCGATAATTTATTCAATTCTGATTTATTCATCACTACTATATTATAGTTAGATATTTTATATTCATAATTTCTATTTTATACATTATTATGTATAAATGTCGGTTTCCGTTTAAGCTTTTTTCAAAAGCTCTGTTTTGCCACTTGGTGAATGATGTTTTGATTTGTGGAGGCCTGGGACAGTCCATTTTATGCTGTTTCTGAAACGAAGCATTTTTTGATTTCTAGAGGCCTGGCGAGAGTATTTTTGATCATGAAGCGGCTCTGCGAAGTGTTTCTGGCAGAAGGATTTTTTTCATTTGTGGAGGGCTGAGAGACATGAAATTTGCTGACGAGAGGGCTTCATACGGAAGTTGCTCTGAGAGGCTTGAAAATGCATTTTTCGAGTTGGGGCCCGGCGAGGGTATTTTTTTGATTTGCGATTGCTGTTGGAGGGCATTTTTTTGCATAATGCGCTCGTAGCGCCATTTACTATACTACTTCCATAGACTGTTTTGCGTGTTATTTATGATATTTTGTGGTTTTGTTCAGGCAAAAGCTCTGAATTTAGGAGTTCTTCCTATAATTGTTCATCCAGCTCCACGTTGTGGTCATCGTTGCTTTATTTGCGATGTTCTCAGGTTTTCTTGCGACTGTTAATAGTCCTTCTTCTGTTAGTCCTTCTCTTGTCGTTCAGGCAATACCGCAGTTTCGATCGTTCTGGATCTCATAAGTTGCCGATAGCAAGGAGTGATGAAGACCAATGCTCGGTAACACTCCGCACCTGGCGTATTTTTTTGAGATTATATACTCGTTCGGCGGATCAAGAATTCCGGATTGTGATCGGTAGTTTTGCCGCCAGCGAGTGGTGAGCATTAAGTCTTCGATCCCATTGTACACAGTATGACACTGTTTTCTATGATGGCTATAATGGATATTTTCTTCAGCATGTGTTAAGTTTGAATTTAAGGATAAAGCGTGAGATAGTCATGCGTTGTTATTATACAGCTTATCTTAAAGTTTTTGAAGAGTAGTGTAGGGTATTTTGCACGTATTTCGTACGTTTATCCTTTGTTTTTAGTGTAGCTAATGTACACCTTAAACTCACATGCTGTGATTGGATTAAGTTTGTACTCGCATGTGATAGGACGAGGGCCGCCTGGTAAAAATCATCAGTGATAACAATAGGGTGACAGGCCTGGAACAACTCCTATCCACGTGTGAACTGGTAGACTGAAGTAACTCGATGCAGTTGCTGATATAATACGCACTAAACAAAACGAGAACTGGGAAATCTTACGCAACGAATCACATGATGATCGAGGACTTAAATTTTTAGTCAAGTGTAAAGCATGTAAGGGAAATTTCACGCTCGTTAAAATCCTACATACCGGCCTTTAAATTTGAACTCAAAGCATTTAAACATAGTTGAGTCACTCAAACGGAAAAACTTGAGTAATATATTGTCACTAAATCCATTCGGAACGGTTCATCACAATCAAGGCAATGAAGAAACAACTGTTCTAGGACGTTAGAAGCAAACGCCTTGGTTGAGGACATCAAGATCAACAATGTTAAGCTACTCTCGTAGAGTCTAGTCTAGTCGCACATCTGAATAAAAGGCAGGGAGGGTATGATCGCAGGTTAAGGAGCCTCTAGAAAAACGATGTTGTCGATGGGACGTTCTAGGGCTGCGGACTTGGTTTTTATAGTGGGACTCTCATCACAAGCCCGTCTCTCTTGTCTGGTTTAACTTCCAGGCTGCGACCAAGGGGCCAGAAGTTTCTTGGGGAATTCTCGTCTACCATGAGTACAATGTCTACAGCTTTAAAGTTACATCTTTACCTTTGCAGTGATTGCCTTCTCACTATAGCAATGCAACTCCCAGATACTGACTTTTCAAAACAAACTAACCGAATGGACTAAATATAAGTATAAGACCTATTTTAAATAAATAGTTGTTGTAATGAATTTTCGAGTGTCCTTAATTTTTCTTTTAGGTTTTCATCGTTTATATTGCCCCTTGTTTAAATATATGATTTTTGTCACAGAACAACAACAAAGTGACAGTCGAGGAAGAACTGGTTATAAAATGCCACCCCCTAAAGGTCCACTGAGGGACATAAAGTCACCAAGAATCTCGTTAGATGAAGGTAAATCTATCTTGTAAGCTTTTGGCTACGATTACTGAGAGATTCCTATGTTTCCTTGAACCCTTAAAAGTTTCGCATTTTCTCGAGATCGAGAAGGAGAACGCCTTATTAAGAGCTATATCCACATCGTACTCCTATTCAATCTCGTACTCGTAGTCCAACTTAAAGGTCCCTAGTGTATCAAAAACGATGCTGTTTGAGCGTATGAACAGACATGAAATTTAAATAATTTGTTGACAGGCAGTACCACTTGTGGTCGGACTTCAAGTTCTTCTTCACGAGTTGTCAATGGCGCAGACGCAGCAGTTGGAGAATGGCCATGGCAGGCTCGCTTGCTGTTGAACAACAATCATCTTTGCGGAGGGACACTAATCATGCCAGAATGGGTGATGACGGCTGCTCACTGCGTGCTAGACGATGACAGCAGTAAGTATGAGGTGATCCTTGGTGATATTGATCGCAACAAGGTTGAAGGAACCGAGCAAGAGTTTAAAGTGAGACGTATTATCAAGCATGGTGTATTCTCACACCCAGTTCCGTATGAAAATGACATTGCGCTATTTCAACTCTCTGGCCAAGCTAAATTAAACGACCTAGTGAAGACGGCTTGTTTACCTGAATTTCTTGAAGACGTGCCTGTTGGAACGGAATGTTATATAACAGGTAAGTATTGTGATGTTCACTAGTTCTTTAAGCTATTTTTCCAAAACATTGACACTATAAGGTCGATACGACCTTTATTACCTTGGATATCATTAAACCGTGGCTGTAGCTGTGACGATGACAAGAGCAAGTCACTATTTTTATATTAGAATTCGTGTCTTGTTCAAAGAGCTAAAGGAAATATAAATGTTTCATATTCTTCTTTCTCTACTCTATTTAAGAAACTTTCGATGTTGTCTGCAGTCGTGCACATTGCTCCGTTGTTTTTACCGAGTGAGACTGAAATGCTTAATTGACTGGTTATGCGGGTAGAGCTGCCATTGGCAACTGAAATTCTTGTAACCGTTGTAGGCTGGGGACAAATGTTTGGCAAAGGAGAGTCAGCTCCAATCCTACAAGAAGCACGGATGCCTGTAGTTTCAAATAGCGCATGCGCAGCAAAGCTGGATACTTCTCCGAAGGGTGGACTTCACACTGACAATCGTACTTGGATAGTCACGAGTAAAATGATGTGCGCAGGCGATGCTGGGAAGACTAAAACACACGGATGCTTTGGGGACAGCGGTGGGCCATTTCAGTGTAAGAAGACCGCAGGCCAGTGGGTAGTGCAGGGTATCGTAAGCTGGGGTGACCCTGATTGTTCGTCTAGTAACCATTACACAGTATTTACTCGGGTCAGTGTGTTCCGTAAGTGGGTTGATGATGCACTGGGAACTATCAGGAGCATGGAAAAAGGCAGTCTTAACAAACAAGTGAACCCAGGCGGAAAACAGTCACCGACAACCGCTTATTAAAGAGATAAAGGCAGTAAATATGTGTAGAACAAAAATCAGGACCCAAGGCGTTTAAAACCGGAGATCCCATTCTCTATATCTGATAACATAAATTATAATACGCTACGTCATATATGAAGGCGTACAACATGCCCGTATTTCTCGAGAATTTTGACTAGGAAAACTATTCAGAATAACACTACTGTTTAATTTGTTTCAAATGTTGTTCAAAAGTATATTATCTCTAGAGAAAAAACAATAAAAAAATTAAATAAAAGTACAAGTCAACGTACTAGTCGCAAGAACAACATGAAATATGAGGCACAGCGGCCTTGGCGGAGAACATGGAGTAGAACTTCAATGTAACAAATATCCTGTATAACAATGTTCTCGGTATAATGAAATCCCTCTTATAACAAAGGCAGTCCTTAAGCCCAAACATAACATCTACTCCGATATAACAAAAAAAATTATCAACAAATCAGCAGCGAAAGAATATTCCTGCGCTCCCTCTCTTCGTGAGCAGCCAAACTCCGCGAGACATTTATTAGACTCAATATGACTGACTTTTATCCGAACTCCAGCCTGTAAAGTTGATTCAAGATATTTTGGCAAATCATAGTAAGTAACTCATGATATATCATTTGGCTTACGCAAAGATGTCTCGGACAGTAGGAGGGTACTAGAAGTATTTTGTAAGGGAGCTTTTTAGCACACCACGACGGCCACAACAGGGAAAATGTCCGGGGGAAGGGGAACTATCATATAAAAGTATTGTGAGTGATAAACTTTACGCGTACGCACGCAAGAAAAGCGCGCGAACAAAGTACAAAGTAAACAAAGGCTTGCTGTGAAATATAAAAACCATTGTTTTAGCACGCGTATCTTTAATAGGCGGTAGAACCAATGTCACATGAAATGAAAGTTAATGTTCAGTCCGTTCGAGGAAATCGTTGCCAGCTTGAAGATTAATTTCATTTGATGCTGCTTGCGGCTGATGTTATTGCCAGAGCACTGTTTCAACCCAGGACCATGATGTCATCCAGAGAGTGAGCGCCGGAGTTAAATTTTTCAGCTACGGAAACGTCACGCCTTCGATTTCGAATGCTGCGGAGGTGTTCGTTGAAACAATCCTGTATTCGCCTTCCAGTCTTTTTGGTTTATAGGCAATTACAGCAATGACAAGAAATGCAATATGCAACATTATTATATGGCTTTGGGTTCTGGCCGATATAACGCGCACTCTGATTGGCTAAGAGCGAGAGCTTAGCGGTCATTACGCAGCCGTAATGCCCACGGGCCGATTACGGATTATGGAAATTACGAGGAGCCCGGCTCTTAAAATTCCAGCGCATTGAAACGATGCAAGCCGATTAAAAACAGTAAGAGAAAGTAAAATTAATCCGAGTAGCTAAAAGTTTAGAGATTTTTCCTTAACAAAATTTTATGGGAGTCGTTTTTGAGTTACCAGCCGGTAACCTTGGTGAGCACTAGTGAAAAACAATCGAAGTTTATCGATTCTTGGGTAAAGCTAAAATCTCTAAGTGAAAAACACCATCGGCAGATCTGTCATGCATCCTGAGCAGAACACCACGAAGAAACTTAGAGTTATCATCTTAGTCACAACAATTACTGAAATAGTGAACTCCGCCACAGTTCTCATCAAACGATTAAACGATCATCAGAGATAACTGCAGGAAGTTCTGGACGTTCACAAGGCTTGAAAAGTTCATCCATAAATCCCAGAATGAAGAAGGCGAAGATATGTTGTCGAAAGCGAATGGCGAAGATCGAGTTATTCTGAGCAGTATATTCTGAAGCATTAGTTATTTCTTTCACAGAAACACCGTTGGTTTGGACTATTTTGAAGCACTGTCTGTCTTTTCTATGTGCGTTGACGTTTCGCCACAAAAGTCGGAAAAACTGCCCCATGAAGTTGTGGCACCACGATACTAAAATACCTTTTTGAGGCTGTGATAATCATTTTTCCGGTAAAGAAATGTATGTTTTTAACGGAATACGTTAAGTTCACTGACTCTGTAGTTTTGCCCTGGGTTTTAGACGATGAATGAATCGGTAAACGCGCGGATCGCCGGATGTAAATTGCCGACTTCCGCTTTAATAATTTTTTTTCTTTTCTTTAATTCATGGCCATATAATAAACAACTTAATTACTTCAACCGTTCGGTCGTTACGGGAAAATCTCAGACCTCGGCCTACCGTATTGACCTCGCTATCGCTCGGTAAATACTGCAAGGCCACAGTTTAAGATTTTCCCGTAGCGACCTCACTCTCGGTTATTAAGTAGTTATTCTAAGACTGACAAGGGAAGTGGTGAAGGATGTTGGGTCCGCTCTTTAGGCCTTTTTTTACTTTGTGCTTCGTGCGCGAGCTATCCGTGCGTGCCTACGCGTACAGTTTTTTTGATGACGTGGTTCAGTCATTCTTCGTATTGTAGAAGGGCTAAGCCTGAAGCGTTTAGGTTACAAGCCAATATTTGACACTTTTAAGGAGCGTCTCAATCCGTTTTTGCACAAATATACATTTCCAAGGCTTTGCAGCTTGAATTAGCTAAAACTGCGCTCTTGAGGCAATTTAAAGGAATATAGAGAAAATCGTCATTTAAACATGCAAATTTGCCCAAATCCACAGTTTTAAGACTTTACAACTGTTAGTAGACTAAACTGTAGTGCCGCGCCAATTGGGAGTTAAAAATCGAAAGTACTCATTTTACGTTCCTTTTTGCTTAATGTACTTTCAACTATTTGCAGCTTAGAGTAGAAAAACTGTGCTTTTGAGGTAAGTTATGAATCGAATCTCGCTTTTTTTTTGTGCGATTTCACTCAAATGGGCAGTTTTAAGTCTTTACCAAAACGTCACGTCTCATAGCTCCTGCCGAATGTGAAGAGAAAAACAGACTGGAGCAGTTTGGGGCATCAAGAGAAACGATATTTTAACGAGCAATTTCGCTTATGCATCCATAGTTTCAAAACTTTACAGCTGATAGTAGCGAAAGCTGTATTTCTAAGGCAATTTTGGAGGTATAAGGCGACAATCATCATTTTACGTCTGTTTTTGCTCAAATGCGCATGTTGAAGTAACTCCAACTTCAAGTAACTAATACTGTTTTTCTAAGATAATTATTGGTATAGAGCAAAAATCGTTTTTTTACAACACCTTGAGCTCAACTGTGCAGTTTCAAGCTTTTACAGCTTGTCTTAGCTAAAACTGTATATGTAGGGCAACTGGGGGCTATAAAGCGCAAATTCTCGTTTTCGGTCTGTTTTCTCACAAATGTGCAGTTTCAAGTCTTTGTAACTTGTAGTAGATAAATTTATATTTGTAACGCGATTTAGATGTATAAAGGGAAAACATCATATCACGTCTGTTTTTTCTGAAATGTGCATTTTAAAGTATCTCCAACTTCAACTAACTAAAACTGTTTTTCTAAGGTAATTATGGGTATAGAGCGAAAATAGTCTTTTTACGACACTTTGAGCTCAAATGTAAAGTTTCAAGCTTTTGAGCTTGTAGTTGCTAAAACTACATATGTAGGGTAACTGGGTGCTATAAAGCGTTAATGGTCGTTTTAGATCCGTTTAGTCATAAATGCGCAGTTTCGAATCTTTACACCTTGCACTAGCTAAAGTGTATTTTTGAGGCAAGTTGCAGGTCTAAAGCAGAATTCGTCGCTTTATCTCCGTTTTGTTTCAAATTTGCAGTGTCAAGTCTTTTTACCTTGTAGTGACTAAAGCTGTATTTGTAAGGCGAATTGAAGGTATTTAAGATATAGACCACAAGTTTTTATGGTTTATAGGGCTAAAAACCATGCGGGATGTTAGAAAAACGCGAAAAAAATTTCTAAATTACGAGTCGCAGGTGAGTGATTTAATAAATTCTGGGGGTGTTCTTCCAACATCCCAAGTACTTTATATAAACCATAGAAACTTGTGCTCTATTGCTTTTATATATTAATTCAGAAGACACGCTAAATTTCCATAAGTTTTCTGGCACAACAAACCATAGCTGATTGACCAATGAGAGCGCGCGCATTTATTTAACTATCATATAAAAAGCGATAATCATCATTTTACGTTGTTTTTGCTTCAATGCGCATTTAAAAGCATCTCCAACTTCAAGTGGCTAAAACTGTTTTTTATTTAAGGTAATTAGGGGTATAGAGCGAAAATGTTCATTATACGACACTTTGCGCTCAAATGTGCAGTTTCAAGCTTTTAGAGCTCCATCTGTTTGGCAACTGGGCACTATAGAGCTAGAATCGTCGTTTTAGATCCGTTTACTCACGAATCTGCAGTTTCAAGTGTTTACAGCTTGTAGTAGCTCAAACTGTATTTCCAAAGCAACTTGGGGTATTTAGGGAAAAAAGAAGTTTTAGCTTCATTTCGTGTTAAATGTACCATTCTAAGACTTTACATCTTGTGGCGGCTAAAACTATTTGTAAGGCAACTATGATATAAACAAAAAATCGTTGATTTAAGTCCGTTTTTACACAAATTTCCACTTTTAAGGTGTTTACAGTTTGTAGCAGCTTAAACTGTATCTGTGAGGCAACTGGGAGGTATAAAACGAAAATCGTCGTTTTTGGTCTGTTTTCTAACACGTATGAAGCTTCAAGGCTTCATTGCTTGTAGTAGATAAATTTATATTTGCAAGGCGATTTGGAGGCATAAAGAGATAAACGGTATGTGACGTCTGTTTTTTTTAAATATCCATTTTAAGAGCTCTTGCCTAAAAGCATTGAGAATCTTGCGAAAGCGACTATTTTGGCACATTGCTCATATTTTACCTCAAGGAACCCTTTAGTGAAATGTTTTCAAAAATCATAATTTTAAGTTTGAGCGCTTTTTTTTTTGAAAAAAATTGCAAAGTTTTAAAATGCGGTCAAAGTGCGTTTTCCGCCCAGTGGAATGCCCCAAATGACACAAAAACACGATGCTTTCGTAAAATCTTGATATTTAATGAAGTACTGGTAAATTTTACTCAGATATAAAATAACAATTCCTCTTTACGGCTAAAGTTAAAAGAGATGTCAAATGCTCTATTATTTTACGTTTTTAAGTCATTTAAAAACACTTCCGGCGCCCGGTTGACAAGGAGCAAAATATTGGCTATTTTTCATAGGATAAAACCCTATCTGATACCCAATTATTTTAGAATCAAACTCTACGGCTGAAAAGATTTCTCTTTTAACTGTTATCCTGTGAAATGTGAAAATCGAATTCGAACTGGTTCCCTTTGAAAAAACCTGGAATCTACGAACAATGTTTAGCACATCTTTCAAAGTATTTGTCTACATTTCGACGTAAAGAAAGACCGAAACCTCAATGTTCGCTACTTTGTATATTTGAGTGACTGAATTATCGTTATTTGTCAGAAACTTACGAAATAAAAAGCTAAGATATATATATTTATCGTGTGATTGTTAACTTGACATTTCAAGATAAGTTTTTGTGGGAAACTATTTTAAAATGACATGGCGACTTGCTGTAAACATTTCGGAAATGGTTGTCTTTTCTCGGATGTATTTCAAATTATACGAATGCATTTCAGAATTTTTTCAAACAAGATTTGGTAAAAGATAACATTTAGTCTAACAGCGCTTTGTTTACGGGCAATAGTGTAAGATTATTTATTATTTCCCTTCCGACTGGACTGTAATTTGATCTAATTTCATATTTGCCCAACAGCTTCCCGATCTCACGCAAACCACGCACAGTCACATAAATATATTTCTAAAATAAACTGAAAATACGCCCAAAAATCCGTCTTTCCATCTTCTTGCTATCGAACCAGCTTTCAGCTAGCATTAAAGCATCCGTTGTAAGAACGAGACGTGTTCAAAATCTTCCTGAAAGGTCAGTTTATTTGCAAAGTAAAACAACAGCTAAGTGACGTGTACAGCAAATTGCGGAAAAATTATTGGCTACATTGAACTAAAAAACCACGAACGTATGAGACCTGTCCTGGTGTTGGCTTAACTGTGCCATTTTGTGCCTCTATGTGTTTAAATTTTTCACATGGTATTTTTCTTTAGCTACATGACGCTACAAGGTAGGACCAGCGCTTGCGGGC
The DNA here is from genome assembly GCF_042242905.1 of Orbicella faveolata. Taxonomy (NCBI): domain Eukaryota; kingdom Metazoa; phylum Cnidaria; class Anthozoa; order Scleractinia; family Merulinidae; genus Orbicella; species Orbicella faveolata. Next base: position 19,211,667 of record NW_028301553.1, read on the forward strand.
AATCGAGCGACTATCCAGGACACCAGGAATGCGTTAATCTAAACAACTGGACGAGAGATGTCAGCAGTCATTTGGCAAACTTCAAACTACGCAGGGATGAGGGTGTTAATACAGAGATGAAGTTACTGTTGGCAAGAGCTGGTGAATGGTGTTATTTATGCTCTTTTTGAACCTGTATTGCCCACATACAGATCAAATGTATACCTAAAAGCTTCCAATGTTTCACGTGTCTTTAAGGTGAAGGAAGAGCACAAGTTGCTTAATATTTGTCCGCACCGCAGAGCCGTTTATGGAATCCATTGGAGGACAGGAAAATTTGTCTGCACAGTCCCTATTGAGATGGCCGTCGACAATTCAGCGAATGCTAAAGCAAGCCACCAAGTGAATAGCCACCAATCAGCAGTAATTTTCGAGGAAACCAAGGTTCTCAATCCAGTTGAATTGCGTGAGTTGTTTTGTTTATATTACGTGCATATGGCCTAAAATGTTTACAAGATCTGGTACAAGTAGTTATACATATACAAGTAACTATTCCTATTTCGGAACATTCAGGGGTGAAACACACTGGCCTGTGAAGTAATTGCAAAGGGAAATAAGGCAAGGATTGCGCGAGAGAATAGAACAATAATTTCTGTGGTCTGGAAGTCACTATGATTTCGTTATAGCTTTTTCGAGTTATTTTAATTGGTTGAAAATATTCGCATTGTCCTTAGGAAGTACATTTTTAGGCAAGAAGTGAATGGCTTATTCCTCCACTTTTTCAGCAATTTGCAAATAGTGTAAAGAGTTCGTGAGCAAACAGCTGTTGGAAAACAAGTCACTACAGAACCAGAATTCAGAAGCCTGTGGAACTCCTTTGGCTGCGCCTGCGGCTGAACAACGTGTATTTCATACCAAGTCATGTGAAGAACAATCCACGGTATGAATCTTACTCATTTTGCGCGGGATGTTCATTTAATCATGCCAGCCCAAAACCCACTCGAAGACCATCGCACACACTTCACAACATAGATTGACATGCTAAAAATAAAATAAATACGGCTTTTAGTTACGAATGAAATTATTTTTACTTATAGCAGTCATTGGTGGAAAAGGATCCCACGAACAGCGATGTTTCATCTGAAGATTTGGCGGTAGAATTATTAAGCCTTGCAATTGACGATGAGACTTTCCTTAGTCCTGATACAGAGAGCATTGTTTCAAGCACAAGCGAGGAAAGGCAAGCTGTGAAGGCAACGTCGGTGGTTCCTCGAGGAAAGTTGAATGAGTATTTACTCTGCGATGGTATCGCTCCGATAGTTGAACCCTGGCTTGAGTCGTAAAAAGTCTCTAACAGAACCAAGGAAGGATACCCAAAAGAAATGCAGAGATCGTGTCCGCAGTTTTACACAATCAGCCCGAAAGATGCGGGTTGTCTTTGGCAGGCCATTGTCTCGTCTGCTGCCATGAAGAACGCTCTAGGTCTAGAACATTTTTTGGAGCCGATAAAAGACTACCTCGAGGCTCTTGCAGAGCCTTATGGCAATGCAATTGACTTGGACACGAGAAGACAGATTCTGTCCATGATGGCAGGCCTTGCCAGCTAGAACGCGAACTCAGTGTTTATATCAGGCTTGTCGTGATATCACTACTCCATAGGCAACCTTCAGCGCGTGCAGTTTGGGCGCGGCACGTTCATGAAATACCAACTATTAGTGAGAGTAAGAGTTGAGCGGCAGCAGTTGAACCATTTACTGTCCTTCATTACGAGTCCTCATTTAGTCCAAGATCTGCCCGTTGGACAGAACATACTGACGCATTCCTCAGGAAAAACTTTTGAAATACCGAACGTCATCCGTACTCTTTTTCTACAGAGGATAGCGCGTCAGTACAAACGGTGCTGCAATGAGATGGCATTCAAGCCCTTTAGCAAGCGCACCATGTTGCGGATACTAGCAGAGTGAAAAGCTTCAGTGCGTAAGTCTGTTCAAGGGCTTGTTTACTTTGCCTCAGAAGATGCTCGCACTTTTGAAGACCTTCAATCCTTAGTGCGGCAGCTTAGCGAACTCGGACTGGAAAAGGAATCAGATGTCATTGACACCCAATGCTTGAAGATTGCCAAATTGTATCTTAAAGGCGATTTCAAAGTAATAGTTGTTGTTTTTTTTTGAAAAATAACTGTAAAAGAAATTGTAGGAGTGGCACAAAATCTGTATCGTGATGTGTTGCTGAAAATTCACTTTGAATATTCCTTTTAAACATAGATATTGACGTTTATTCTTTTCTAAATCATTCTAGAGTAGTAATTCTGTAAAAAGGCAGTAAACGGTTATCTAAAAAAAATATTATTAGTCCAATGGCACTAACCTCGAAAGACCAGGCTTTCATGAAGGAGAAGGGCATCGCACGAGTAGAGGGGCGATGGTTGAAGATGGTCAATTGATGGAAAAGTGCCTTTTCCATATATTTTTTTATGGTGTTTTGTTTTAACAGCACGATTTTTTTCACCTAAGGCCAGCTGAATATGTACCTTATTAGAGTAGCGATCTTGGCAATACAGGTATGACGTGTAATGCTTTGAAATATATTCCCTGCTAGGTTCACACTAGCTCGAACTCTGAGGGAGCCAGTGACTGCAGTGTGTTTGCCCTTAGCGATTGTACCAACCTTCGGCAAGAATCCGATCACAGACACGAAGACGTATGCGAGCAGTGCGAAAACCGAAAGAGACGAAGCTGTATATTTTACCAATCACGCCACGCTTCCCATCCAGTCATGGAAATGTCATTTGTTACGATCAGCACACAAAGACGAGGCTCGCCTGGTTGTCATCGATGCCCTCAACCAAGAAACGGTTTTCATTTTAAACGACTGGGCAATGAAGTTTTTGGCAAGAGAAACCGAGAGTCGCAAGCAGACTGGTTTGGCAAGCGTGGAATATCCTGGCAAATATCAGTCGTATACGGACGGGAAGAAGGGGTCCTACTGTGGCAAGGGTTTTTCTACGTCATCCAGGCACGTAGCAAGGAAAGCTCTGCATTGAAAGCCATCATGCACCACGTTCTGAGCACACTTAAGCAGGCGAACCTGGAAATCAACGCGGCCTTTTTTCGTCAGGATAACGCCGGGTGTTACCATTCTGCTCGCACAATCCTGGCGTGCCGACATATGGGAACACGTTGCGGAATTCGGGTGGCACGCAAAGATTTTACCGATCCACAAGGGGGTAAAGATGCGGCAGATCGATTCGCTGCGTCATGCAAATTCCCTATTTGCGCATACATAAATGAACGACACGACGTGTGCACTGCAAATGGCATGAAAATTGCATTGATTTCTAATCGAGGATTTGGGGGGAGTTCGAGTGGTTTCCGTGGACACCATTCCTGAGACGCAAAACACGGCCCAGACATAAGAAGGTTTCACAAAGCTGAACAACTTTGAGTTTACTTCAACAGATACTGTTTCTTGTTGGTGTGCGTATGTTGTCGGTCCTGGTAATGTAGTCAAACTGGATGCATCGTCTTTTAGGTCTTCTGGCGAGTAGTCAAATATTGAATACATAATGTCACGATTATTTCTACGGACTGACAAACTCTCTTAATTTAACGTTACTAAGGTGTTCTTCACAATTCAACCTTAATTAGTATACAAAAACGAGAGCGGAAACGTCCCTCATTAGTAGTGCAAGGTAGAGAGGAGTGAGCGATGGGTTATATTTTTCAGTAGAACTTGTTCAACACCTGTTATTACAAATAACAAAAGCTGCATTATTACATGTTTCAAGATTGAAATATAACGTGGATGTGTGTCTATCATCTTTCAGAAGGTAGATTATCGGTTGAGCGATAAAGAAAAGTGCTATCTTTTGGCAAAATTCCGTATCGGCCAAACAACAGGCCGAAAGCTCAATGCGGAGGTCGTTGCTCGTGAAATGCGCCTTGCTCGTGGTGCTAACTGTCTGCGTCTTTTCCAGTCATCAGGATTCCTTACAGACTCGCAGATCGTCTCTTATTTTTCACGTGTTAATACTGCCGCTGTCGGTAGCTGGGAAGCGGGAAGCAAGCCAGATGTTCCACTTAGGAACGAAGAGGATTAAGTAAGTAAGTAAGTAAGTAATACTGCCGCTCGCCAGCAAGATATGAATGAGTTAGGTATCGAGGCATCAGAACAGAGGACAAATTTTACTTTCGCCAGAGACGTGGCGGCCACAGCAAGCCAAATGCTTGATCCCATTACGTATGACCAGTTCGATTTTTGCTCAATGGGGAAAGGTGATACCTTGAAGATGCTTAAGTTGCCAATGCTGCAGCGTGTATGCGAGGGCCTCGACCAAGATGTGCCACAGCCTCCCGTGCGGAGAGAGCTCCGTACATGGAACTACTAAAGGACATAACGCAGAACTGTTCTTGTCAACAATGAAGAAACCTTACGATCCACAAGGACTGTACTGAGCCTGTTTACAAGAAGGGAGTGTACCGTATTAGAAATGTTACCCTAGCTCGAGTTAACAAGGAAAATCAAATTTTGATTTGAAGCTCTTTATCATCCAGACACCATTCTTTTCTTAATCTTAGATCGCGTTTAAAGGCAAGACTATGAACATTTCTTCTTAAAGATATTTTAGCGACAGTAGCAACAAACATATCGAAGACTTAAGGGCCAAACTAAATATAAAGAATTTTGGTGGTTAATTGTTGATCGTTATTGTGTAGAAAATATATTGTTTCATGGAATCAAAATTAAGTTGTTCAGGTAGCTGCGTTTTACCTATCCGAGTCTTTACAAGAACAACATATAACCCAGGTGCAACGGTAACATTAACGCTCAGGTAGGGTTTTTTCATCGTAGTGCATTCTAGCTGCCTCATGGGCACGCTGATACAAAACAAAAAAAACTTTCGAACGCTAGAGAAATCTTATTTTTAGGATAATTCTTGCATTAGGGGTACCCTTCCTCTCGACGACGAGTCTACCTCTCGCCTGCCGCCCAAAACAATGTGTGCAAAATGGGCAGCTAAAGTTTGGAAACAATTTGTATTTTGCTTGTAAAACATTAAGACAACCATGACACCTGGAAATAAGCGGAATTGTATTTGATTTTGCATTTTTGAGAATACTGGTAACTTAAGCTCACTTGATGTAAAGCTTATATGAAATAATTCATATATGAACTGCGGTTTTAGATGAAAGTGAACGATGATCATCAGAGTAAATTTTTTCCAATTTAAGCAACTGGAAAGAAGAAGCCTTAAAAAATCAGGTTTTCAACGGGATTCGAATCCATGACCTCCGCGATACCGTTCTGATGCTCTCCCAAATTAGCTGTGAAGCAACACATTGGGAGCGAGGTCAGTTAGTTGAGTTCATATCTTCCCGTGAGGAGTGAAATGATGTGAAGTTTATATGAAATAATTCATATATGATCTGCGGTTGTAGATGAAAGTGAAGAATGATCATCGCAGTTAATTTTCCAATGTACGCAATGAACTCGACTAATTGACCTCGCTCCCAATGTGTGGCCTCATAGCTCAGTTGGTAGACCATCGCACTGGTATCGCGGAGGTCACGGGCTCGAATCCCGTTGAAGCCCTGATTTTTTCAGGCTCTTTCTTTCCAATTGGAAAAAATTTCCATCGATGATCATCGTTCACTTTCTTTAGTTCACTTGTCTGCTAACTCGACATTTTACATTGACAACACATATAGTATCCCGTCTCCGCATGCGTAACTCAAAGGAGTTTTGCGTTACTCCGGTTCTTTCGCGTTTTAACAGCAAAACCACCATCATAAAATATCAGATATCCTTGATGGGAAAGGTGCTTGATTCGACAAAAATATGGCTTCAGAGGCTGCATGCGGTGTCACTGAGTTATGTTCGAGCTGTTTGTATGTATTGCGTTTACTTTGGATTTAAATATGACCTCCGCACGATGAGCCGAGTTGTTTATAAACCTTACGCGGACAGAATTAATAATTGCTATAATATTGAGCATGAAACTACAAAAGTCAAAAGCGAAATTAACCTGTTCAGCTCCTGAAAGTTGTCCTATAAAATCATAAATTATACGCTAATTAAGATATAATGCTGTTGTTTTTGTTGCAACTCATTAAGGAACGTTTGCGACAAGTATGTTCGTATAATCTTGTCTCATGTGAAATCGACAGATTATCTGTTGAACACCTGCTTTCAAATTTTATTATTGTTTTAATGTTTTTTACTCACAGGGCTTTCAGTGGTTTGTAAATGATTCATCTAACTTAAGGGTTAAATTAGTCGTAAGGTAAAGCCAGAAAATATAAGAGGTTATATTTTTTTTGCCTTAACCGCTAAGTTCAGCGTTCGTTTCGTGTTCAAATTATCTGGTGATCTGTGATTTGCAGCTGAGAAACAACTTCGTTTTTAAGAGACGGAAGCACGTTTAGTTCGAGCTTCAGATTTTGAAGGATAACAGCTAAAAAACAAAACGTTGAGGCTATAGAGTTAAATTTCGAAAACCGAAAGTAACAGAAAGGGTCTTACCCACTGAGTTAAGCGGTCGTTCCACGCGTTTAAAGGATGACTTGAGAATTCAGAATATTGGAGTATTTCACATATTTATTACGTTACACTTAAAGAGAAATAGCTATTCTATACCTCAGTAAACTTTAACAGTAATTGATTCAATTCTAAGACTTACCGAACGCTTCGTCTTTCCCTGTTATTTGGGGCATTGCATGTGGCGGAAAACACGCCTTCTCCGCATTTTGAAACTTTCGAATTTTTTTCGGAAATTAAAAAACGCTGTAACTTGAAATTATGATTTTTGAAAACAGTTCACGAAAGGGTATCTTGAGACGAATTATGACCAATGTGGCAAAATAGTCCCTGTCGAAAGATTCCCAATGCTCTCGTGCACGAACTCTTAAAGTATCTCCAAATTCAAGTAACTAAAAAGGTTTTCTTAAGGTAATTATGGGTATAGAGCGAAAATCGTCGCTCAAATGTGCAGTTTTGAGTCTTTACAGGTTGTAGTAGCTTAAGTGTAGCGTGTATTGAGGCAAGTTGGAGGAATTAAGCGAAACACGTCGTTTTAGATCCTTTTTGTCACAGATGTGCAGTTTCAGGTATTTCTAGCTTGTAGTAGCTAAACCTCACCTTTTTCTTTACAAATCTTCCATATCATGTCGGTACAGCTTTGAGAAGCTAAAACTGTATTTCAAGGGCAACAAGGAAATATAGAGAAAAAATCGTCGTTTGAGGTTGTTTTCGTGATAAATTTTATTGTATCAAGCCTTTTCAACTTGTAGTAGCTGAAACTATATCGGTGAGGCAACTAAGAATTATAAAGCAAAAATCGTCCTTTTTTGCGTCTGTTTTTTCACAAATAGGCACTTTTTAGTTTTTTCAGCTCTCAGTAGCTAAAAATGTATTTGTGAGAAAACTATCAGCTATAAAGCGATAATCTTCGTTTTAAGTGGGTTTTTTGCTTAAATGCGCTTTCTGATGTTTTTTCAGGTTCTAGTAGTTAAGACTGTATTTCTGAGGTAACTAAAGAATAGAAAGCCAAAATCATCGTTTTATTTCCGTTTTATCACAAATGTGCAGTTTCAACTCTTTATAGCTTGTAGTAGCTAAATTTGTATTTCTTGGGCAATTTTGAAATATTAAAGGAGAATCGTCATTTTAGGTCTGTTTTTTCCTAAATGCGAAATTCAAAGAATCTCCAGCTTCAACTAACCAAAACTTTTTCTCTGAGGAAATTAGGGGTATAAAGCGAATATCGTCTATTTACGATACCTTCCGCTCAGAAATGGAATTTCTAGTCTTGCCAGCTTGTATTAGCTAAGACGGTATTAATGGGGAGTTTCGAAGGTCTACGTCAAAAATCGTCATTTTAGGTCTGTTTTGTCTCAAACGTGTAGTTTCAAGGCCCCACAGCTTTTAGTAGCTAAAACTGTATGAGTGAGGCAACCAAAAAATGTAACGGGAGAATCGCCATATTAGCTCCGTTTTGGCACAAATATTGAAATCTTGACAGCTTGGATAAGCTAAAATTGTATTTGAGAGGGAACTGGGAGGTATAAAGCGAAAATCGCCGTTTCAGATTGTTATGTCACAAATTTGCAGTTTTAATGTTTTTAGAGGTTGTATTAGCTAAAAGTGTATTTTTGAGGCAAGTTTAAGGTATAAAGCAGAATTTGTCGCTTTTATGTCTGTTTTGTTTCAAATGTGCAGTGTACCTTGTAGCGGCTAAAACTCTATTTCTAACGGGAATTGGAGGTATTCAAGATATAGACCACAAGTTTTTTTGGTTTATAGGGCGAGAAACCATGCGGGATGTTGGAAAAACACGAGAAAAATTTCTAAATCACTAGTCGCAGGCAGGTGATTTGCAAATTCTTGGAATGATCTTTCAAAATCCCAAGTAGTTTATATAAACCATAGAAACTTTTGCTCTATTGCTTTTATATAATAATTCAGAAGACACGCTAAATTTTCATGAGTTTACTGGGACAACAAACCATAGCTGATTGACCAATCAGAGGACGCGCATTTATTTAATTATCATATAAAAAGCGATAAGTGTTATTTTACGTTGTTTTTGCTTAAATGCGCATTTTAAAGCATATCCAATTTCAAGTGGCTAAAATTGGTTTTTATTTTAGGTAATTAGGAGTATAGAGCGAATATCGTCAATTTACGACTCTTTGCGCTCAAATGTTAAGTTTCAAGTTCTTAGAGTTTGTTCTAGTTAAATCTCTATATCTTAGGCAATTGGGCACTGTAGCGCGGAAATTATCGTTTTAGATCAGTTTACTGGGAGATATAAAGCGAAAATCGTCGTTTTGTTACAAATGGGCAGTGTCAAGTCTTAAGAGCTTGTAGTAGCTTAATATGTTTTTGCGGAAATCGTCGTTATAGATCTGTTTTTTTACAAATTTATAGTTTCGGGTGTTTACAGCTTACAAAAAAATCGTTTATTTGGGTGCGTTTTTGCACAAATGTGGTCTTCTTGAAAGTGTTTACAGTTTGTGGCAGGTGAAACTGTATCTCTAAGGCAACTTTGAGATATAAAGCAAAAATTGTCGTTTTCGGTCCGTTTTCTAACAAATGTTGAGTCTCAAGGCTTTATTGCTTCCAGTAGATAAATTTATATTTGTAAGGCGATTTGGAGGCATAAAAGTAGAAACGTTATATCCCGTCTGCATTTTTTGAAATGTCCATTTTAAAGTATCTCTAAATTCAAGTAACTAAAAATGTTTTGCTAAGGTAATTATGGGTAGAGAGCGAAAACCGTCTTTTTTCGACACTTTGAGCTCAAAATGTGCGGTTTCGAGTCCTTACAGCTTGCAGTAGCTAAAGTACATTTATGAGGCCAGTTGAAGGTATTAAGCGAAACTCCTCGTTTTAGATCCGTTTTCTCACAGATGTGCAGTTTTTATACCTTATTACTGTTGTTGAGTCGTTTCGTCCATTCTCTTAATAATTATTCTTGTTTTATCACCGTTTCCTTTAACTTGTATAATATGTTTGCATGCTCAATACATATGTATTTATTTGGCCGCTGGTAAGTCGGTATAGCGAAAACCTGTAACCGACGTCTTGAAAAGCCCGAGTTTGACTTGTTTATTTTCTTTTCCTGCGGTAAATTTGCTTACAGGTGAGTTGGTTTACGAAATTGTCTCTCTAAAAGTGGCTTACTTCCCCTGTACAAAGGATTCGTAAAAAATCTTCGCAACGAACTAAAGGTCTAACTTAACTACCAGATACAAAAGTATGCGTCCAAGAAGAGATACATTTTAGTCTTCCAAATTAAGGGTGAATGCCACCTAGGATCAAACAAAATGGAAAAGTAGCGGCAGAAAATTGTTCAAACTCCTCTTATTAGTTGTCCATATAAAAGTATTCATTATTATAAGTTCAATTTGTCAAATAATTCGATGTTTCTGGTGCCCACAAATGACGAAAATCGTGGTTGTGGCCAGATACGATAAGGTCAAGTTGCCAGGGTATAACAATATGTACCTTAATGCTGTACAGTTTTGAGCTCTTGCTACACTTACAACCTTGAACCAGGTTTGAGAGCAAGGCCACAAATGGCTTTTTACTTCTATTTGTAATTTCCGATATGTCGATACCAAAAGGACGCACAGATATTGCGTAAGATTGATAAAGAAAAGGAGCCAAGCTTGGAGTTCAACACTAACTGTGAGACGTTTTAGGGGTTATCTATGATTGGAGGTGAATGCTGAATGGTAACCTCAGACAAAACCTTGTTACTAAGTACACTCTGAAGGTCTTCTCCTACAGTCTCGTCCTTATTTTAATGCTGATCTGCCTCGACAGCTCGCTTAACAGCAAGACGAGAGAAGTAACTGCAAATTTGCTGGCTTTTTAAAAAAATTCCCATAGTTAAATAGTCTCTCCCCGTTGGAATCTTTCGCAGTCCTCATGGTTTTAGAGAGTAGTCGGATCCGCTTTGTTTTCTTTTCTCTCTCAATTTTCAAACTTGGAATTAAAGTACTGCTTTTAATATTCAGTAAACTTCGTGCGACGGCACTGTGACGAGTTCACTGCCCCTTCCATCAGAAAAGTAGTTGGCACGGTTGTTAATGATGGTCTACTTCCTTCCAGGATTGTTGAGCATTTACTCGCGGTACATTCCAGTTAAGTCGTGTATTCTATCGTGGCCTTGTCATAGAGAGTTTCATACCCTAGAGCACGCTTGTTTTTTCCGCAGTCCAAGTGTTTAACAAGCGACGAATGCCGTTTAAACGTCTTGACACATCCCTTTTCTGGGCATGTAAATAATCGACACTTGTTAGGAGCATCAACAGCAGCGCTTGACTCATCTGATGACTCATCTACACAGTCTGAGTTGCATTCTTTCTCAGTTACAGGGGTTTGGCCACCTGTTCGTCTGGGTTTTACTGGAACAAAGCTTGTGAAAGTTTCGCTGGTCGAGGGTCTGATCTCCATTGTCGGCAGTTACGATTATTCAGGGACATCGAACTTTGTCCAGGGAATACTCTTCCCAGGGCAAATGTCTTAGAATCTCCACGTTCTTATCCCTTCCTGGTCGTAGTATAGGTTCCTGACAAAGCTTGCTTTCTCGCACTTAAAATCGTTGCTGGATGGAACATTAAGAGGAGTGGACACCTTCACACTTATGCCGCGAACACCCCTGGAAGACTCGATACCTTCCTTCATCTGTGCAGAACTCTCAATGTCGTGTCCAGATTTCAGATTTTCTGCCACGTGCGACTTTCTGGTGGCAGCCTTACCATCGCAAGCGCCCTTCCCTCCCGGTGGCTCAGAAAAGTCAATTCGAGGGATCTGAAGGCCATGGCAATTGGCAATATGAGAAGCTATCATCAGGGTTGCGCGCTATGATCACAGCCAGCGTTCTCGTTTCGAATATAAATGGTCTACAGTTTTGGCATAATCGTCTAGAGTTGACTGAAGGCGGTTTTAAGTATGCGTAACACCAGGCTACTGTCTTGAGCTGTAGCACTCTCAAACCCATGGACGAATATGCTCACTGCATAGCTCCTCGTACTCCGCAATGATCTGAGCCGGAATAACACTTCTTATGACATTCAGTAACGTCACTTGCTCATAAGATGATAATTTCGGCTTTTTTTCGCCAAAAGGAAGGTCCTGGGCGATATGCGTCCTTGTAATGAAGTTCAGGAAGTGGCTTAGTAGCCTTGGCGCTACATACATACAAGTGTGCTTTGTAGTCGGCACGACGGCTCTACAAGTATGGAGAAGCTCGTGGTGTCTAGCAATGTCGAACTTTTAGCCTGTGAGATCAAGTATCCATTTCTTTAGCATTTTGAAACTTATTTTGTCAGCTAAAATAGAAAGGATTTCCCCCGAGTGCTCCAGTGGCCTCCGTTGTTGTAGCATTCGGTAACGGCGTTAAAAAGCGTCACGTCAGAGTAGTGTTTAGTGTGCAGTAGGAACTGGCATGCTTTTGATGACAACAAGGCCTCGCGTAGACTCCCTGTATCCTCTGATGCAATTTCCTCGATTACGGCGTGGACGGCTTGGCGCGCTTTCCTGACGTAATGACGCTTAGTCCTCTCATTGGTTGAATGCCACGGTGTCTATAGCTTAGAGCTGATGGGACTTATATCTCTGCTAGATAAGGATTTGTTTAGATTGCCTTTACAGTTCTCTGAGCGTATGGTCCCGTTATTAGAATCCTCTGCGCTTTTTGATGATTTGTACCCACTACATGGTGTCTCTGCTGTTAAGTGATGGGTAGGTGTTGAATGAGGCAGTTCATTATCTGAGTGCACCTAAAACAAAAAAGTGTCGATCAGATTATGGACGAAATGCTGTGCTGATGCGCTTAAAAATATCAGATAATAATAAAAACAAAAAAATAATAGTAATGTCACAATGCAATCCCGTTAATACTGACATTAAGGGCACATGCCGAAGGGTGGACACCAAGGGGACATGTCAAAGGATCCGTCTGTATTAAGCAGGTTCTCACACATAAAGTCAAGTACACGTCTTTTATCGATGAAAAGAGTAGGGGAGACATTTTTCCGGCAACAAAATGTTTAAATTGTACTTGAGCCTTAATAAGTTTAAACTACGAAAAGCTAATAGTCATATATCTTACTCTTGGAGAAGTTTGTACAAGGTATCGAGCGCAAATTTTCACGGCACCAAGCCATTGTTAAGTTTCTTCGGTAATTGTGACTGTAACTGCATCAAGGTTTGACGATGGAGACCGTACGCACACCTACTCACTTAGTACTCTAGGACTAAAATTATTTTATTGTTGCTTTTTAATACTGTACGCAAAGCGGGGTCAACAATGTTTCAGAGTTTTTTCACCGGGGACACGGAAAAGTGTCCGTTGTACGTATTAATGAGTGTCTGTAATAAGCAGATTAATTTTATAGACGAATTGTGAGCTTTTCGTCGGGACAAACCAAATTGTCCTTAATATCGGGGAGTCCGCATTAAGCGGGTGTCCGTTTCTGCAAATTACTAGATAACTATAGTTACAGTGTATTGTAAGATTATCGTCCATACCAAAGTAACATGGCCAAGTGTGCGTGAAAGTGGTTCCAAATCTTTCAACGGCGTGAGACATCCTGCTCCTTACTCAATATCAATACTCGTAATACTAGCAACACTGAAAACTGAGCTTTCGAAAACACTTCTTCTGCGGTCTCTACAAATGCCTGGCGGAACAAACAGACTAACTGTCACCTTTAAACCAAATTCGCGCAAGAACGGGAAAACTGATGCTCGTGTTTAAATAGAAGTGTTTTGTTCAAAATAAAATGGAACCTGTAAAAAGAAAGACAAAATCCGAGAGATCGTAAGTAAGTATGTTCTTGTTTCTTAGATCCCTGTCTGGTAAGTGAATTAAATTTTTGAATTGTGCTTCGTAGCAAGAAAAACAGAGATGTTTTAGCCGTTTCACAGCGGGAGTACATCCAGCTATTTTTAAGCCTAGGAAAGTAAAAGTCAAGGATTAATCCCCCTGTAGATTTCAAGGTAAAGCAAATACGCCTTAAAAGGGGTGCAAACGAAACAGAAAACTTCCAGTAGAGTAACAGCCACCTTTCGTGAATATTCAGAACACGAAATAAATAAAGCTAGTTCCTTTTACTCTGTTATATATAGATACGATTAAAGAGAAACAAAAAAATAAGACGAATATATCGCCAAGTCTAAAATCTGCACTAGAGAAACAAATGCCCTATCTGTGAAAGCCCTCGCGAAGGTCGTTTGAAATAAACAACAGGTTTCAGTTCGATTTGTAATTTTAAATGGCGTCGATAAAAGCAGCAACATGGAACATTCCGGAACATCCCGGAACATCGAATAATTATTATAACTATGCGAAAAATAAGTAAAATTAAATTTTTAAACCTAAAATAAACAAAAATAAACTAGTATTAGCTTGAAATATAAAAAGGATATTATTCGGGATAGGGGAGTCGGTAACAGAGGGATAGGTAGCGTTGGGTATTTATTCAACTAACCAGAATGAGAGCAGACTCCTCTTCTTTCCCGCCAATTACATCGCGTCGCTTTTCAGCACTCTTTTTTTCAACACAAACATGGACGATTCTGACGATAAATGTCAGGTAATTCATTGCGTCTCTTTTTTTGATCCCTTATTTCTTCAACATCTAAGGTGTTTGTCTGAGCATCATACAGTTGCTTCCTAAGTCAGTATTCATAATTTGTCCCTATTCCATCTGCATCTTGCTATTTATCATCGCCAGTTTTCGCGCCGCTCAGCTCGGAACGCCCGGCACTATTACCTACTAAGTGCAGACTCAGTCTTTCCGGAAGCCCGAGTAACTAGCAAGTTATTATTAATAAACTAGTGGTAATCAAATATTTATAGAACAGCACGTTCACCCGCGGTTTTCGTATGTCTGGTTTTCTTTGGTGGTGTTCGAATGGCTCGATAGAAAACTAAGTTTCATTGAATGTCAGATAACGATCTCCACGAGAAGTTGAACTAGGGGTAAAAGTATTTTTAATTAATGCGTATAAACTTGTACGGGACAAACATTTTCCAGGAGATTTATTTTTTACACTTGTAACAAATATTTCTAGGGACAATAAAATTTTGAAAAGTGACCTCGCAAGACAGCGCGGGCGTCGCGAAATGATTTTAAATTTTCTGTTTGTATTTGTTTACACTGTCATCAGAGGTCGAACAGTCGGAACCAGTTTAGACAAGAAACTCGATGCTGAAGAGTTTTTTTCTTTCTATCTCATGGAGAAACTATTTCTTCATGAGAAATCGTGTATACGGATGTGTTGGTATTGACCTAGTAAATTCATTAAAGAAATCAAACTAGTGTACCCATACTTTTATATCTGCTTAAGTGGTTCAAACGCCATCACCTTAGTTTTATGTGAAGAACGAAGTTTGGGAAAAAAGAACAATCATGTGATTAAACTGACGGTGAACGACTGGAAGTAATGAATTACTCTTCTTAGTTAGTAGCCTCTCTTATTGGAAGCACTTTCATTTTTCTTTCTTGTTTTCCTTTTTTTATATTTTTGTTTTGTTTGTATTTTCCGATATAATACCAGTTTAGTTTTGTTTATTTTAGTTTTAAAAATTTAATTTTACATATTTTTCGCATAATTATCATAACTATTCGATGTTCCGGGATTTTCCGCAATCTTCCGTTTTCCGGTTTTTATCGACGGCCATTTTAAATAACTTAGCGTGTCTTACCTACTGGCATGTTACCTTTTGCTCCTAGAATTTCCTCCAGCCCTCCTAAAATAGTATTTTGTTCTGCACTCGGTTATCTTTAATCTGAAACATAGTTTACCTGATCCAACTAGAACAAACTTCCCCGTCGTCTTAAAGATGTGTTCCGATACCATTTTTGTAATTCCTCGATCCGCTTTTTTATTTGCTGCATGTCGGGATAAAAATTGGGGCACACAGTAATTGGAAGTCTTTCGTGTCCAGCCTAGTCCGAGTCCACCTCTGTGGTGTGGGTAGATTGTGTCTAATCTCCGCGTCTCGTCCTCGCGGAAAATATTCACTGTACCAAGTAAAGTTCACATTCTGTTGTCACTGCAGAAAATGACCAGTGAGAACAATGATTCGAAATATCCTATGAATAATTGCGTAAAGTAACAATTTCAAGACTCTTGCTTTTATCTACCCTATCAAACGAGCAGTCTGTTTCAGTTATTCTCTGAAAACACCATGAAAATGCCATCGCTGAGCTGCGTAGCGTGAGACAGACCCTGGGAAAATTCCTGTAATTGCGATAACAACTTCTTTATACTTAGCAACCATAACAACAATGAAAAATAGTTCATTTCAAGGCTTTCTATCAAAAATTCGGTAGCTTCTAGTGATTAAAGATAAAATCTTGATTCTTTAAACCATAAATTCGTTGCAATTGGCAGCTGTTTTAAAAAAAGAAATGATATCAATTCATTGACTCTTGTTCCGATTAAACAGTACGCAATGTTTACATAAAAAAAATATACAAGTTAGTGATAAAAAAGCATGCCATTAGCGTCTGTATTTTCTAAAAAAGTAATAAATGACAAAACTTACCGAGAACAAGAAGACATATTTTTCATTGAGTTTGGGGCTTTGAGCTGCAATGATAAAGCGGTCAGTCACGGTCGGTGACACAATCTCTTTTATGATTTCACGAAAAATTGCAAGTTTTAGCGTTCTCTTTTAAAGCACAATCTAATTTCTCCAGAAAAAAAATTATATCAGCTAAGAGCCCATCTCCTTTGAATTCTACGTGATAAATGTCATTTGATTTGTGATAAAGGTAGTAGGGAAAGCGCAATGTCCACCTACCTTATAAACATACATGAACAATACAATACAGCTACAACCAAGGAGGGGGAGCACCCTCATTTGAGGCCAGCTCGCCAAGTTTGCCGGGGATTCGAAGCCCGCCCCACCATAAAAGAGAGGGAAGACAATAGACAAGATTTAAAACAGTAACCCGGCACAACCAATAGAGGCGACCAGGACTAGAGCAAGAGATGTAAATTCCATGCAATAAAAGCGAGAAAATGAAAGACTGGTTAAAACGCTAACCCAGTGCATCCGATAAAGGCGACCAGAATTAGGGAAAACGAAGAACAAATTCTACGTAAGACCAGGCACTCAAAAACTTAATTTGAAACAACCGCCCGAGAAACGGCCAACGACGCCATTAGCACCCCGTTAACGATGGAAAAAGCGACGATGACGCTGCGAAGGGAAACGCTTGCAAAAGAGAGGTAAATAGAAATCTGCCCTGGACTTGAAACAAGCCAGGAGCCTAAGAGCACTGGCTGGCACCGAGCGAAAGCGATGGTCGTTCCGCTGGCACCAGACCAAGAACTTACATAGATTCAGCACGTAGGGGAAGACAAGAGGAACACAAAGAAGCTCGTCGCTACTGAAGCCGGAGACCATGTGCCGCACCGTTATCGAGAGAGCAAAGGGAAAACCCGAAAAAACAGATTTTGAAGAAGGTCAAACCAATCTGGATGAGAGGACACAACAAGAAGAGATGCTCAGAGGTCTCCATGTGATAACTGCAAAAGCAATTGGTAGGCAGGTTGTAACCAAAGGAGGATAGCAGTACGGCAATGTACAAGACCAATTCAGACCAATTCAGACCAATTCATATCAATGACTTGCCTGTCCAAGGGCAAGAAAAACAGAGATTTCAAGGTTGAAGGGCAGTCGAGGTCACCAAAGGATGGTCTGAATTTGGCAACATAATGTGGCCTACAACGACGAATGAGGAGACTCAACTATTAACACAATTTGCAAGAGAAGGAGGATGCCGGAAGATCTACATCTTCGACCACAGAGCGTACAACCAAGCCATTTGGGGACGCTGAGCCATTCAGGGCTTTCTACGCATTCACCACACCAGCATAAAAGGGAGGAAGCCCGGTTGGAGAGAAAGCCAGAGACACCGAAAAGACACCCATGGGGTCTATACCAACACGGTCAAAAACCCAGAAGGTGATTAGAGAGACCCAGCTGTTCTGGGAATACAGATAACGGCGGATCCATTGCACCAAAAGAGCATTAACTTCAAGAGCAATAGAGACCATATAAAAGCCATCCTTGGAACGGTTATTGATCACTATATCGCGAGCCACAAGGTTACGCTTCCCACTCCAAAAGAACTTGAAGATGATGGAGTTGAGCACAGCACGGAATCAGGGCGGCATTTGCACCAATGCGACGACATACCAGATCCTTGACAGAGCGAGGCCATTAATAAAAGAGCGTAGCCGCTCTAAGACAGAGACCGTCAACGCCATAAAGAAAGGCAGTTCTCAACGGCCTGAATTCGAGGGCGCCAGTAAGCAGTGTCTTCATTACCATTCCCAATAAAAACACCCAGGACTTTTAACTTGGAGGAAGACTATTCGATTGGCACCGGAGCATCCACCCGATCACGCCAAGCACCAAGCTAAAGGCCCTTGCTCTTCTCCATATTTAATTTTTCTCTGGTGCCGGCCTCAACGAGGGCAAACGTGTCAAATACAGCCACCGTAGCAGGATCCGATTATGAAATAACAGCTGTGTCATCAGCATATAAAGATCAAACCGGCAACGGCACAGAAGCAGGAGGCACCATAAGGCCCTTCATGGCCGGGTGGACCCGGATATTAACCACAAGGACTTCCGTTTTGAGAACATAGAAAAGACGTGACAGGGGTCAACCCTCTCTCACTCCCCCCAAGAAGTAAGGAGAAGTGTAACCGTTGATGAGGATGGAGCTCCGAATGTCAGAGTAAAGCAAAACCACCCACTTGATGTAAGATTGGATAAAACCCATCCGAGAGAGGGTAGATCGGAGAAAGGGTCAATGAACGCGCTCGAAAACCTTCTCTTCGTCGAAAGACAAGATGGGAAGCGGGAGATCCGCATCGTTGGCAAAGTGAACCACATCCCGGAGGAGGGTTACATTCTCACCAATGAAGCGATGGGGGGACACCGCAGGTTTGATCACGGACATGATCAATAACTTTTAGAAATCTTCCAGCGAGAGCTCTAGCACAGACTTTATAGTCCACGTTTAAAAGAAATATGGGGCGTCAATTCTTATGCAATAATCGATCACCCTTCTTGAAAATGAGGGAGATAAGCGCACCCCGTTGAGAAAAGGGAAGTAGACCAGAGTTAAAAGAAGCATTTAAAACCTCGACGGGGGCAGGGCCCAAGATTTTCCAGAAAGCCAGGCAAAATTCGGCCGGGAGACCATCCCAGCTTGGAGATTATCCTTGGGGCATACCTAAGAGTGCCTTATGCACCTCCTCCACAGTAAGATGGCCTTCACAAAGGGGGCCTTGCGAACGGGGAACAAAAGAAGACAGATTATCTAGAAGCTGATTATGGACATCAATGTCGGTACAGAATGGCAGGCACAGAATAAATCAGAATAAAAAGAGACCCATGAGTCGCAGATGCCAGGAACATAAGCCACAATAGAACTGTGAGGCTTGTGCATGGCGGAAAACCATTCCTCAACAGCCAGTTCTCTTTTCCAACCAAGAAAAGAAGCTGGTTGAAGCTTCGCCCTTCTCGGCCCAACGGGTGCGAGATCTCATGCGGGCACCCTAAGCCGCTGCACGGTCCACAGACGCTATTTTTGACAGTGTGGACTCGTAAACATTAAGAATGGACACGCGCCCATTGTCAATTTGAGGTCAAGTGTTCGGCCAGAGATTGCAATAAGGTACGAGACGAGTTCCGCTCTTTCGACTTTTAGGCACCAGATTTGATAGCCAGACTCTTTAGTTAATTCTTACCCATGTCCCATCAAGATGGGTAAGAATAAAAGGAGTGTTTCATAGTTTTTCACCCAGCCCAGCAATCCGAGACTGATGATTTGAAACCAACATCCTTAAGGATCGAGATGTTGGGCTTCCAGCGGCCAGGGCCGCGAGGAGTAGGTTCCGCAATGGGAAG
This sequence comes from Orbicella faveolata, assembly GCF_042242905.1. Lineage (NCBI taxonomy): Eukaryota > Metazoa > Cnidaria > Anthozoa > Scleractinia > Merulinidae > Orbicella > Orbicella faveolata. The sequence goes on from NW_028301553.1 coordinate 19,231,102, forward strand.
AGTGAGAAGAACAGCACAATGTTCCGAGTAAGGGCAAGCCAGCATGTCACAAGATCGCACAAGATGTATCCATAAGTAGGGACACCCGACAAGGTCAATTCTGGATGACAGTGTGCGATCTGGCCTAAGCCAGGAGAAGGCAAAGGTAGCAGGATTAAGAGATCTCTAAATGTCTACCACACCACATTCACGAAACAGGGAAAAAAGGGAAGCTCTGCTTTCCCTGGAGCAATCTAAAGCATTGGAACCCCTCCTATTCATGGGCCGGTCAAAAACGCATTGAAATCGCCGCAAACAAGGGTGGCAACCGACGGATCAACTTCGGAGGAGAAAAAACTGAAAAAGTTGTCCGTATCCAGATTCCGATTAGGGCCATAAACACAGACAACACAAAAAATCAAATCACGATCTTGAAATTAAGCCAAAACAAAACGACCATCCGAGTCAGTACAAGAGTTAAGCATCGCATATCTAGGCCCAAAGAGGATAACAGAACCACAGGAGTCTGAGGAACCAGGGGAAACAACAGACAGGAAACCGCAAGAAGAAAACCAGGAATTGCTCTCGGCAATTGAAGTGACGTGGGTTTCCTGCAGGCAAGCGAAGTCTAAAGACATATGACTGAGCCAATGAAGCAGAGCCATCCTCTTATTCGCGTCTAGCAACCCATTGGTATTAAGAGTTAAGAAAGACGCCATGACAAATCAGTAAATGAAGAAAACAGCAGCTATGAAAAATAAACAGTGTCAAGAAGGGAGATCAACCCTAAGTGGGACAATATCTCAACACTATCGGTAGACCACAAGGACTCCCCATCAACTACGGGGGCGAAAGAAACAGTCCTGTGTTTCTTTCTGGACGAGGGTCCCTGGACCTACTGAGTTCAAGCGATGCCAAACATGGATCCATTAAGTCGACATCAACCTTAGAACGCAAATCCGAGGATTCTAGGACTTCAACGACGTAGGAGATTATGACGCCGCCAATAACACTACCACTTTGAACATTTTGTTCAAGATTTTGAGCCCCACCAAGAACGCTTTGGCTCTGAGAGAACGCAGAGATAGCTTGAGAGGAAGAGAGGGAGGGCTCATCCTCAGTAAATTCTTCAATGTCAGAGCCGTCTGATGCATCCACAAAAACTTCCTCCAGTTCAGTTTGTTGGGAGGAAGAAGCAGCCTCTTGCTGAGGAGGCAACAAATGGCTAGAGGAAGGCTGAGTAATATGGGCTGGCTAGCCAAAGGGTTGCTAGACCCCTCCAAAGGGGCCACCCGAGGAGAAGCTAAATGACTGGAAGAGCCAGCAACCTCATGAGAACCCGCTTGGGCCCCACCGTTAGCGGGAGCACCAGAAGAAATTTGGACATCTGAAAGGCCCTCACCATTAGCAAGACCACTAGGAGAATTTTAATCTCCCGAGGAGCCCCCGCCATTAGCGAGAACAACAGAGGGATTTAGACCACCAGGGCGGGCCACCCAAGCCCCACCATTAGCGGGAGCGCCAGATGAATTACCCCCAGAAACGTCAGAAGCAACGTTGAGGCCCCAAGGATTAAGGCAATTTCTAGCAAAACGACCCTCTTGTTCACAAAGGTGGCATTTATTCTTATAGTGGCAGTTTAACGATTTGTGCCCAATCGTTGCACAGATGTTACACTAAATGGGCTGGCCACGGTAACAAACACGGCAAGTCTAGCCATTAATAACGGCCACTCTAAGAGGAGTCTGAGAATAAATAATGTCAATCAGCCTCGTGCCAGTAGCGATGTCACCATTACGTAGGTGCTTTTGATGGCGAACACCCTTAACAACACCATAGTCTTCAAACAAAGTGAAGATGTCCTCAGCAGGATCCTCATAAGGATAGTCAAAAAGATGGACGATAGTGGTGGGAGGACCACGGTCCATCCTACACCACAAGCCGAAAAGCCTCACACCCTTATCACGCAAAGCAGCGAGGGCCTGGTCTTCCTCTTTGAAAGTGACACGGATGGCGTCAAAGTTCTGTTGGACTGCCACCACATTTTAATATTTTTCAAAGATGGCAGTCAGAATTTCATCCCGGGATTTGCCCGAGGGCTTTTTGCTGCAATGGATGTTGACGGTTTTGTGGTGTTCTCGCATGATAAACCAAGAACTACAGTAAATATTAACGAAAAGAAAACGAGTTTAGACAACAGGACTACTGCCTGGCTACAATAAGATCAGGTGCACACGGGAAAGAAGATGAATTTGAAAAAACCATGGGAATTTACCCGGCTACAAAAATATTACTAGATAATAAAACTACAAATGTTAAGATACAAATTTGGATAACAGGGCTTTAGCCTGGCTATAATAGAAATAGGCGAAGCGAATAGCAATAAATAAGGGAGAATTAATTGTTATTTAAATACGTTAGCGGGACTTTACCCGACTACAATAAATACTATTAAGGAGAAAAAGAATTTGGACAACAGGACTATTTCCTGGCTACAATACAATTACGTGCACACAGCAACAAACATGAATATGAATGAACCACGGAAATTTACCCGGCTACAAAAATATTACCAGATAATAAAACTACAAAAATTTAAGATCCTAATTTGGACAACAGGACTTTAGCCTGGCTACAAAAGAATTAAGCGCAGCAAACAGCAACGAATAAAGGAGAATTTGGAAGAGCGAAGACTTAACAAACAAGCAATGCTCAAGCAAAATTAAAGCAAGCCATCAAAAAAAGCTCAAGAGGGTGGGACAATTGCCCAGCCACAATAAATATCAATTAAGTTACAAGATTAATTTGGACAACAGGACAAGCCTGGCTACAGTAAAATTAACGCCACAGGGACAAAGTGCACAAAACTGAATTCAAAAGGATCCACTCAGGAAGAGCCACACACAAATTTAGAAAAACGAGAAGTTAAGCTAGATGGGTGACCAAGCTTAACTAACAACCGACCCAGCCGGATGGGTGACCGAGCTTAACTTAAAGGCAAAAACACGCAACGGCCAGAAAACTGGGACGATTGAGTGCAAAAGAAAAGCTCTCGGCGGAAAACGGAGTCGAGCAAACAAGAAAAGAACGGAGGAAAGATGCAAAGACGCCGCTTACCCTAGGTTAGGTCAGAAGACCAGCATGAAGTCCCAAGGCGGGTCACGGCAAAGATGCGACGGTTAAAGCTTACCAATCCTCCTGACTTGAAGGTCAATCAGTACTTGATTCTGCTTGAGATGACAGCGGATCAAACAGCAAATCCAACGAACACTTGCCTTGCTAAGCTTTATATTTGTTTCAGGTAACCCCTTGCTCTCGTTGCCGTACCATTCTCTTTAGAGCAAAACTAATTTGCTCTAAACGCATGCGTAGATTAGTTAGCGTTTGTGGCTTATACATCAGGTGGAGGAAACATCGCATACGGAATCACGCACAAATACTGAGTGGTTTTCCTTGTGGTAGAACTCAATATGTAAGACGCACGCGCTCTAGCATCGTTACTGTTATACACTATCTTTCACACGGTATTTTAAATCTCGTCATGTGACCAAGGACGGCAGTTATTTCTTAGGTAGCGCCAGTTGTCCCTTTTTATTGCAAAAGTAAAACGTTATTGTTGCTGCGTAGCTTTTAGAATTACACACAGGTAGGTTCGACAAATATCATCTGCTGTTTTCAATCTATGATAGTGTGCTTGTTAGGGTTCAAATTTATTGCTTCTCCTTAGCAGCTTGTTTATTTCTTGCCTTAATTGTGTCTGACCAAAAAGTTCCCAAGTTAGTGGCTTTAATACTCCGCAAATTGTAAATATGTAACAATGGAAACCAGGAAAGTGCTAAAATATTACTGCAGACTCCATGGCACCTAAAGAAAGCGCAAAATAAATTAATCAGTCTTTGAGGAGACTGATTCATATCGGCCAAGTAGCGCTGTTCATTTTCAATACTTTTCGTTGAAACGCTTCTCGGCCGTCAATATCGTTGTGTGTTAATTTTGAATTGTTTTATTGTCAACAGCGAAGGTGGCAACAGAAAAAGAAAGTGCAATTTCGTGACTATCTGTTAATTAAATTAGTTCTTACTCATCGGTAAAAATTTGCAATTTTAGTAATACAACATCGCTTCTGTTCCGTTTCTTCATCACTACATCAGATATTTAACTTTCTTTTATTTATCTCAAAAAATACGCACTTCTTCCGTGTGTTTTGGAGAAAACAAGGGTTTCATATTACATGCCTTTGCGAGGAAAAAGTGTCAAGTTACAAAGTTGGCGTGAAGAGCTAAATTGTCACATTTGCAACTTCAACGTATCATTGAATTTAAAATGAACGAAAATCAATTTAAAACACCAGTAGTAATTAATTTGTTCGTAATTTTTGGACCTTGAATGAAAATACATCCTTGAAACATACACACTGCAAAGGGGAAAAGCCCTAGCAGACTACCAAGGTAGACACAAACCGGAAGTAAACCGAGCGGGGGTGAGTACTTATGGGACTACTGTGCCAGAGCTATCAATTGCGCTCTGTACTATCTAAGATTGTCTCACTAGTTTTGTTATAGTTACATTTCAAGAGAAACGGTGATCCTCGATATCTATTGAGGCAAGCATTAGGAATTGCTTTCCAAGCATCATTGGATTCACTTAGTAACCTGCCTATCCAGCCTAATCGAAGTGCCTTACCAATTGTTCTAACATTTGGAAAGTGTAGGCCTCCTCCACACGGTCTTTGATGCAGTACGGTTCTTTTTATTTTGTCCTTTTTGTTTCGCCAAGGAAAGTTGAAGAGCTTTTCCTGTACTCGTTTAATAACGTCCCCTGGAAAACATAGCATTGAGGCTGAATATGCTTTTTTAGAAATCCCTAATGCTTTTGCCAATAAAGTTCGTCCTATAAGGGCGAGGTCCCGAGACAGCCAAACGTTTAGTTTTGTTTCCATTTTTTTAATTTTGATGAAAAAGTTTTGGTCGTTATTCTTATTACGATTGTACAAAATATATATTCTTAGTGTTTTAGTCGGTTTATTAGTTATGTCTATTGCTAAGGGTTTAGGTCGTTTAGCTTTGTTCGTCCTCCACGATCCAATCCGGATAACTTTGGTCTTCTTTTTGTTCAATTTGAGACCTGGGATTTCAGAAAACTCATTATATTTTCCTTTAGTGATTTAATATCCTTACAGATAAGGGTTGTATTATCAGCAAATTGGCTTAGTTTTACTTTACATTATTTCGGAGCTTTATCGCCTTACTCTTGCTACTCTGACGTTTCTTTTGCGCTAGTAGTTCTTCGGATAGTATAAAAAGAACACGACTCAAGGGACAGCCTTGCCGGACACCTCGGGATACCTTAAAGTAATTTATAACGTAACACCCATTTATCATTCCGCTTTCTACATCCGAGTAAATCACAGAGATCCAGTTCCTAAGGTTTGGACCAAAATTGAGCTATTTTGGCGTATTATGTAGAAATTGCCATTCTAACGTATCAAATGCTTTCTCGAAATCTATAAGTACCATAATTCCTGGAATTTTGTTAAGTTCAGTGTATTCCATAACTTCACTAAGCAATCTTACGTTTTGACCGATAAACGTTCCTTTGACGAATCCAGTTTGATCTGAGTGTAATTATCTGGGAATTTGAGTTCAATTCTTCTTGCAATTGCTCTTGCCAGTATTTTATAGTCGATATTTAGAAGTGTTACTGGACGCCACTATGTTAATTCGACCAGGTAGCTTTCCGCTTTTGGTATTAGTGAGATAATACCTCATCTCTGAGAGATTGACATTTTACCTTTATCAAACGCTTCATTATAGGAGTCTAGGAGATAGCCACCCATAAAATCAAAAAAGGTTTCGTAGAACTATTTCGTGAAACCACCTTCTCCTGGAGTTTTATTTTGTTTAAAACCCTTCAGTGCATTTAGCAGTTCTTCTTTTGAGAGATCATTTTCTAGTTATTCTTGCTCATCTTCCGTTAATTTTGGGTTTTCCAAGTCCTCAACAAAAGAATTAAACAATTCATTTAAGTGTTCGTGATCGTCTTGTGGAACCTTTGAGGTTAGAAATGATTTGTAGTAATCCTCAATTTGTTTATTTATTTGTTTTATACCGGATATTATCTCTCCATCACTTACTTTAAGCTGTGTTACTATTGAGTAATCTTCGTCTAGTTTGGCTACTATGAACCGGCCCTCTGGATCGATTTCTACACTTTCTTCTTGAAATAAACTATTTGGATTTACTATAACACATACACCTCTGGCGTGCTCTGTGCCATTAGAAAAAATAATCTTCCTATCCCATTCTGAAGTCCATAACTTTTCATCATCTTTCTTTGAGAAGAAAAAAGAAAAGAAAAAAAAAGAAAAATAAAAATAAAATAAAACAAAAAATAACATAAAGGAAACACCGCAATGCGAGCACTGCCTCTTCCAAAGTGAAGCACTTGTTCATATGCTTCTGGAGTACCCTGCAGTTGAACCCTTTTGGAAAGATCTTATAACGTGGTGAAATACCAAACGTTCAGACAATATTAAGCCCAATTACTCTGAAATCCTTTATGGCTAAAACCCTGAATCTAAGATCCTCTACGCGTTAAATCATTATCTTCTTATTGCTAAATATCATATATTCCTCGCAAGAAATCAGTCAAAGTCTCCGAGCCTAAAGGTCTTTCTTGTCTTACTGGAAAATAAAATCAAATGTGAAAGACAAATGGCAAATTATAAACTCAAACTGCAGAAAATACGAAGCTAAGGGACCGTTCATTTTTTATGAGGGAGGGGGGCTGGTGGGATTTGGGAAGCACCATTTAAAATCACATGACCCCCCCTCAGTTTACCAATTTTTTCACAAGGCCCCCCCTTATAGCGGTAATTTTTTGGGATGACCCCCCCAAAAAAAATTGAACAAACAATATTTAGATTTCAACTTTTTTAATATTTCTCTATTATCCCCCTACTTCACGTTATTGTGCTCACTATGAAGACAATATTCACAATCCCTATACTACAGAGAGCTGTTGTTTAAAAAACAAATCAAAAGAAAGAGAAGTCAATTTCGGATCTCCTAGTTATGGCTCGCCCTGAGCGTGTGGCATTTGGCCTCTCATTGGCATCTTCCTCATCTGAATTGATGAATACAAGAATGACGTCACTTGAGTCATCTTCTCCCCCAGAGTCAATGGCATCATTGTCATACTCATCATTGTCACTTTCATCCGTTTCACTGTTGTCAGCACTTGCCCTGTTGTCATTTTGTGTCAATGTCCTGGCATTTCTCAGTGTTGGTTGGCCAGCTCTGAGAGGACTCTTCTGCTACAAGCATGAATGTCTTACAATTGCCTTTACTTTCTCACTCTTGCTGCTTTTCAAATACTGCTTCAGCCCGAGGTGGTTCAAGTACTTGTTTAGTTCTGGAACACGTAGCGTTTTAAGCTTGGTTAGATCTTCGCACAACTCAGTCCAAGGATAATCCTCATACGATTTATCTTTTGCGTCCCTACTTAACTTTGCCTTTTCTTCTGCTCTATTTAGCCTTTTAAATTCCAGCACTTCAAGATGCTGAAGATAATCCACCACAAACTTTGATTTGACAATAAACTTATCTGCAAATAGAGCAACGCTCTCTGGGTGAGATAAAAACCAGCCTGCCACTTCCATGCTCTTTCTTCGCTTGGACCCTTGGCTGGCAGTCATCTGGATCACGCCCTTCTTTTGGGGTCTTCTGGTAGGAGAGGTAGTGGTATTCCGGTAGGCAGGAATGGTCAGGAACTGGTTTAAGAAAAAGAAGCAATCTTTCTAAGTGCGGATGGCTGTTCAGAAAGGGCGAGTGAGTTTTCCATGCAAGGGTAGCAGTTGAAGCCCAGTGATGGAAGAAAACTGAACTTCTCCATCAAAGAGCACAGAGCAATGGTGGAAAAGTTGAATGTCATATTGAAAGATGTAAAGGAACACGATTCCACACTCTTTCAGTCCAATGGGCTTGCTTTAAAGCAGGGCGAAGAATTTTCCCACAGTTTTAATGTAAAACAGATCAAATGTATAGAAGCTAAGTTGACGAAGGTCACGCAGGACATGGAAGCACTAGAAAATAAGAAGAGCAATTATAACAGCATATTCAAGGGCATACTCAAACAGCACATCAACAAAAGGAGAAGGAAAAAAGAAAACCGCAGAAAGTTAAATGAAAGAAAGAGGAAGCGGACTGAAAACAACGTCCAACGAGTTTATGGAATCTGTGTTGGAAACCCGCTAGGAAATGATCTTCCACAATGCCTTGTGTACCCTCCTAGAGCGGCCGTCCCGGAAGAGTGTATTGAAGTTGAGGATGTTGCCACGTCGTTATTTAGAAGAGATGGGCCATACGCTGCACAGCTCTTGAAAGGGAATTATTTCACCAATGCTGCAAGAAGCAGAATCACCACCAACCTTGAGCAGAAAGTCAGAGATTATGTTTACACCTTCATGTACCCTGAAGAGTACACTCTGACGGAAAGCATTGCTGCTTCTTGCAGCATTGGTGAAAGAGACTCCCATAGCAGCACAAGCGGCGACGAAGAACTCGACGACAGCGAAGATGAAGATGAGTGCCAGTGAAAGTTGCATTCGAAAATAACAGTGTTAAATACTTTGTTTCAGTAGCTACAAATGCTTTTTGTCGCCAAACGTTTTTTTAAAGCAGAAGGAAAGTTTGTAATAAATTTGTATCCTGCCTTCTATGTTTATTCTATAGCAATTTTTTTGATATTCAGACATTATGCCATTTTAAAGTTTTACTAAAATATTTCACGTGACCCCCCCTTTTTCCCTTATTTTTTTGGGATGGCCCCCCTCGAAAGCCATTTTTTCGCATGCCCCCCCAATCCCACCAGCCCCCCCTACCTTCTAAAAAATGCTTTTGCGATACGTAAAATTTTTTTCTTTTTCTGCCTTTTTTGTAAATGTATATTGCCAACCCTATTTCCATGTTCAAATAATGAACGCTAAGTTGTCATATTTCTTTATTTTTTCGAGTTCTTTGTATTTTTTTTAAATACATATTTCTTTGCGTGTGTGTGTGTGTGTGCGTGTGTGTAGTGTAGCTTGAAAGCTTCAGCGATATAAATGTAATTCTGTTTTTTGTTAGTAGTGTGTGTGTGCGTTACTTTTTATAAATTATTTCTTGGTCTGTACTTTAAAAAGGTGAAAAAAGAGAGAGAAATTGTGAGCAGTGTACTATTGAGTATTGTATTAGCATTATTTTTGTACGTAGAAGTTTAAATTGTAAGTAGTTTTTAGCAGTGTTGTGTTGTGTGTTAATAAAAAAAATCTTTCATTGAGAAGGTCTCTTGCAGGCAGAATATAGAAGCCTTTTGATTCTTTACAAACTTGGCATTTTCTTTGCTCTTTTTCTCTAAATCAGTTTCATATTGGGTCATTCTCCTTTGTAATGCGATGTTGGTCTTCGCCATCTTCTTCATTTGTTCTTGCAAAGCAGAGTTGCTCTTTGCCATTTCCTCTATCCGGCAGGTATATTTTGCAGGCTGCAGGTTGCAGGTTGAAATTTAATTTTAACTGGAAAACCGCTGGCACTAAAAATAAATAATAACCTGTATACTCGTCAGAGGTTCTTACATAAAGTAGTTCGCTTCTTTCGCATATTGAAAACACGATCGATCCGCTATAAGTACTTTACTTATCGATCGACACGCTGATCGCATGAGACCAGTGAAATCTCTTCAAAGCCATCTGGATGGCCGCTCCACAGATGTTTCCATCGATTCCAGATTTGGCTCGGGTCTTCCCTCAACAACAGAAGATTGCCATCACAAATGAAGCAAATAAATAAAGAAATGAAGTAATGTAAGTCTTAAGATTTTAACCGACGGAATATACTAGCACAAGCTCAGTGTGCTTTTATTTTGGTACTCACAGGGAAGAAACTAAATTCAGCAGGTGGAAGCCATCTCACGGAGCGATTGTAAACCGGTCAGTGTAAAACGCAGACTGCAGACTGCAGACCGGGGGTAAAATGCAGACTGAGGGTAAAATGCGGACTGCAGACTGCAGAACAGGGGTAAAATGCGGACTGAGGGTAGAGGCAGACTGCAACGCAGACTGAGGCAGTCTGCGTTTTACACTGACCGGATTGTAAACAGTGTTATGTAACAGTCACAGTAAGTCTACCACCTGTTCGTTTCTTTTCAGTGCCAGCGGTTTTCCAGTTATTATTAAATTTCAACCTGCAACCTGTACCCTGCAAAATATACCTGCCGTAGTTGTATATCATTCATGAAGAAATGTTCACTCTGGTCGAACTGCATAGAATACAGAAGAACCACAAAATTAGTAGATAAAGCAATTTGAATTTTTTGCTTGAATTAAGCGGCTCATCTTAAAATCTGTTAAAATACAAATTAAATCACGGATTTCGAATTTAAGATACAAGCACCGCAAGAATTTCAATGTGTACATAAAAATAATACAATACAGAAACAGGCTACCTTAGGCTTACCTTGAACTCTACAAAGAGAGAAACCGAACGGAGAACCATCAAATTCTCTAGCCAAGAAAAAAGCTATGAGCCCAATATCCACGTCCATAGTAAACACGAGCTCACTTCCTGACTTTGACTTGTATCAATTCTTTGACTTTGTCGGCCGCGCTGTTCTGACCGATACATGACCACAGTCATAAATACCTCTCTCAGCTTTCATCTACGTGGCTGTGGGCAAAATACTACATATTTACAAACGCGAAACACATGAACCACAAAATGGCCGCTCTCAACTTTGGAGGTACTCGAGAAACTCGTACCCAGGCTGTCCATGATATCGGACAAAAGTTTACATCTGAATGGGTGAGACATTTGCATATTTTGCCCCATAGCAATAGTCGTTTCTACGCTTCGCGTATCCACGACTAAAAACTAAAATCCATCAATTGCAAAACACCTAGCTTGTAGTAAATACATTTGGTACAAAATTGTGTTGCTATATGCATAATGAAGAGTGTACATCAACACGGATGCGGAATGATCAACTGGAGTATCAATCAAATACGAATTAAAAAATAACGTTACTCTTCGTAAAGAGTTCCAATATAGAAACGGGAAAAGTCCGAACACTATTCTCATTATCCCTGATCGATCAATTCTCCAGGCTGAAAAGAGTTATTGAAATTACTTCGTTTTCTACAAAATCGTTTCCTACAAAAAAAAATAAAAGGTCTTCGTTTTCGTAGGGGGTATTTGTTTTCGTAGGGGATCTTCGTTTTCGTAATGGGTCTTCGTTTTTGTTAGGGTCTTCGGTCTTCGGATCTTCGTTTTCGGGGTCTTCTTTTTCGATACTACCGAAAGATCCAGGGCAAAGGCGAGCTCCTATGGTCTGCTCAGATGTTCGGCACAGGTCTTATAACATGTAATCACATTTCTTAGTATTAAACGGTACCACTTACTAGCCGTGACATGCCCCTGCAAAAATCAAGCGAAGTGGCCATTTTGGTGTCCTTACAGGAATGTGGAGTTTTTCTGTATATAATCATGCGCAGGCAAACCAACTCTGGAAAGGCACAGGCCAAAATTAGGCTTGCGTTCTCCGAAAGCAATAAACTAAACACGCTGAATGGAAAAACCGCACGTTTTTGAAATTTTGGACGTTTTTCTGCTTCTATGATAATTAGTCTTATACGAATTTTCTTTAACATTTCTTTCATTCGGCAATCTTTCGTTGAGAATTTTATGGTTTTCCTATCTGGCACTCGCCTATAGTGTTTTGTATTATTGTATTTATAGAGATTTCTTCGTTCACTTGGTTCAATTCAGTCAATTTGGTAAATGCTCAGTGGTAAATTTCCTCAAAGGTTATTGTATATAGTTTTTTGAAGATCCCCTTTTAGGCTTGGGTAAATCTATATAATAATTAGTTGAAAGAGACACGGCATGCCAGATTTCATTTAGCGTGGACTTTCTGGCATTTCTGGAGTTTCTGAACGTTTTGGTGTAAGCATACATCTTTTCTTAATGTACCAATCGTCCTCCCTTCCAGTTATTCTCTTACTTTTTACTGTTACTACGATTATCAGTTGAGTAAGGTACGAGGGAAGTTTGGTTACGACGTTTTGGCCTCAAAATTATGATGGTGTCACGGGCAACCTACCTCGTTTCCATTGGTAACAATATCAATAGCCGTTGGTCGCCTGTCACGTCGCCTACAATTTCGCGCGCTTTGCTGCCAATTGACGTCAAAGGCCGACAAGTTGCCAACGGATACGGAGCCAGTTGCTCGTGACAACAACGCGATTATTACGATAAAACTTGGTGACCAAACTTTCGTCCCGCCTTACTCAACTGATAATCGTAGTAAGACTAGTTGCTACATGACTTTGGTTGTAGGTAGTGATGTTGATGTTTTAGGTACTGCTCACCGTGCCAATATGTATCCAGAAAGCCCGCTACCGCTAGACCCTCCTCAACTATTAGAGGCTCGCAAACAGATTCAGCATCACATCATGTTCTAGCTTCACACTAATTCACAAGCACATCATGGTTGATCATAAACGTACAAAACTAATAACAAATTTATTTTAACCAGTGCAGGCTTATGTTGATTTAAGGCTTTGTCAATGATGAGGTTATATGCCACATCCTTTAAAAACAAGAAGCTTGTGATAAATTTTAGATGGATCAAAGGAGAACGTACGTAGCAAAAAGGACAGTGTATCACCACCATCTAAGAATCTCCTATGGGCGAATATTATAACGAACAAGAATTGCATGTGTACGTGTTAACTGCTTCACCCCCCCCCCCCCGCTAAAAAAAAAAAATAAAATAAATGCAATAAAATAAAAATAAAGTAGCTCCAAAGCTCTTAGTTTCCTTTATGGAGCAAGCTGAAACGCTGCTTGAGATACGTAACAGCTTGCTAAATTTGAGTTATTTTGTCGTCGGTGTATCTGTAAGATCTTGAGGAAACAGTAAAACTATCATTTTAACAGATGTCGTTTCAGTGATCTTCAGTGTTACTCGTGTGTTTTGTAGGTTTTAATTTGCTCTAGCTATGTTTCGGTAATGTCCGAAATTTTTGTTGTCCGAAAGGAGATCAAAAGCGTCTCAAATTTTAACTTCCGAAATTAAACATTCGAATTTTTTTGCAAGTAATGTATTGAGAAACCACTGTCCGAAACGCATCGTTTACCTTTCCACTTCCTTTCTTTAAAAGATCATGTGAAGCTTTGTGTGATTCGAGAATTCGAATTCATTTGAGGTTCCTTCAAAATACACCGAGTTTTCCCGTGAAATCACGAGCTCTCTCACGATCACCGTGATTTGCAAAAAGGGAGGATAACAAGACAGTTGTAGATGTCCGTGTTTTTAAACAACGCTCCCATCATTTCTATGCGAGATTTCGTGTTGGAACTGATAAATAGATGTCAGATTTGGAGCTTAAATTCCCACTCGGTCAGCAATGAATGAAAGAGATGGTAAGGGCAACTATCGAGCATGCTCTCGGTGAAATCTCGAGGCGATGGGAGCTTTTGAAGCAAATGTATGGCTATGTATCACGATCGGCCCTATAGATTTGCAAATACAATAGAGGCTGAGAGAATATTGCGGTATTGCGGTGTCACTTTTACCGCACGTGTTCGCTTGAAAACCTGCCCTGACGACGTAGCACTGAAATAGGTTGCTCTCGCAAAACTGGGTTGCAGGCTTTTGTACATTACGCTTTTATTTCCCCACTAAAATGCCCCACCTTAATGCTCCATCATAATGTTCCCTTTTCCCACTAAAATGCCCGGTATCCCTCAGTTAATGCTCATACATAGGCTTTTTAATCACAAAGGTGACTGAACAAAACTTTTTTACCTTAAAAAACAAGTAGGGAGTGCGATTTCATATTTTATGTGTGAAAAATAAAGAAGTCTCGCACGAAAAAACCTC
>NW_028301553.1:19250000-19257500 GCF_042242905.1 Orbicella faveolata
TCAATGTGATTTGTTCTTTTTTCTCGGCTGAGATTGTGGACTACAGGAGCTGTTATTGGGTTCCATTAATTAATTTTGCTATGATTAAATTATACCAAGAATTATAAGTAAGCTAAGAGTATTGTTAAATATCGGGAAACCTTCGGATGGCTTCTAATAGGTCTGATTAGGCCCGATGCAAACACACGCCACAAACAACTACATTTCAACATGGCGGCCATACAAGAACAGGGTCCGCCCCTTTATTAAGCATGCGTAACAAAACCGCTGACCAATACATAACAAGTATGTACATGTATTTTGTCTGCACTACACAACCAAATGCACTCAAAGGTTATCAGGCATAGGTACATTTGTCAGAAGAGCCCAGCATATCCAAGATATGTTTTGATTGACACATCAATTAAGATAATTTACAGCAAAATGGATGAACAATACATCAATATCCTACATGCACCAAAGCCAGACATGGGGTTATAAGGCAATCATTTCAACAACAGATTGAAATAATTTCTAAATTAGAGAACACTATTTGTACAATATGGAACAAATTAACCTTATTGGACATTCCGAATGGCAAGGCTGTCTGTAGAATGTCAAAAATTTTTCAACCCTTTCTTTCTACAAAAATGCTAATCCTGCAACTTTGCTTAAGACCCAGTTCTCCATTTCCTGTTGGCAAAATACCCGGGGGGGGGGAGACTCCTATATGGAGTGGATGGGGATGCTCGCTGGAAATTTTGAATTTAACCCCTAAAAGAGACCAATCTGGGCATGACCGAAGCTTATGCAGACCCCTGTTTATAAAACAGACAAATAAAAAGTACCGTGACTTTAAATGATGGCGAATTTGTTTATATGAATTGAGTAAATATAAAGAATCAAAATTCTTTCTGTTTTGTTATTTCTTCACGTACAACCCTCAACGAGACCTTGACGGCTAAAATAATGACATTTTGCCCAGAACACCCTAAGCAAGACCAAAATCCGAAATTTACACCCCTAAGCCAGACGACGAGCATCCCCGCGTCCATTCCATTCAATACATAAAATGTTATGCCTTTGGCACTCACCAAATACCTTTGCATGATGTACAATGTACACCATACATTTGTATCAACATTCACAATTCTTTTTACTTTCATTGTAACTCTTTTGTGTCATTTTCCCTCACTTGAAGACAGGACTTCCACATTAGGTGATAATTTGCCTCTGGAATCTCTATGAATTCACAGGGAGTGATAACAATTAAATCGTGACTAATTTTAGCAAAGGAGGCGTTCAAATCTCAAATTTTAATGCTAAGTTTATACAGTAACTTTACATTACTCTTCTTAAGAGAATATAGATAAAGCTCGCTGGCATACAAAGCTCTGCTTTCATGTCCAGTTTGAGCACTCTGGGATGAGTCGTTACTGTTGCAATTGCGCATGCTCACTAGCTCGCTAATTTGAGCACTCTGGTAATGGCTTAGATACTACCACGTGTGTAGGATTTGGGGTGGCTGTTTAAGCTTAGCCTCCATCCTAGTCTTTAGCACTGCACTGATGAGGCCCAGAAGGCCAAAACAGTACTGTCTGCAGTTAGTTACATATTTATATATAAGGCGTCTTATTGGGGCAAGTTAGTGTTACAACCTTGCGACTGCCATGTTAGACCGCCATGTTAGACAGTGGGGGATGGGGGAGGGGAAAAATGAGATTTTTTTCGCTCCACCCCCTCCCCTATCCTTCCTCTTGCCTATCATTCACCCCCTTGGTAAAACTTTCTTTCTCTCTCCAGTCTTCCACTGCATGAAAAATTCAAGATGGCGGCTAAACTTTTTACGATGTGAGCGCTTGCTCGAAAAATCTTGCCTGCTCTGCAGGCTATCAACCTATTAGCTGGAGTATGGCCGCCATGTTGGCTCTGTCCTCGTGTACCGGTTCACAAGAACTGTTACAAAAGGCCCAACAATGTTCAACGGCTAAACAAAGGTTCATAAAGAAAAGAGTAATATGGTTATTCCCTCTGTGTACCGGTACACCAGGACACAACCGCCATGTTGCGCGACTCCATTGTCGTCGCCGTCGCCGTCATGCGTACGCGCCCACGAGCAATACCGCTAGCCATGACAACCATGAGCAAAATCCTTCATGGGTTTCTTTTTCGTCCCTATATGGGTATGGGGCTCCGCTTGGCGGCCTTTGGGCCGCTGGAGCTCCGCTAAAATATTACAAAGAAAATTTTTTTGTTTCTCAAAATTTCAACATGTCTGCTACTATCCAAACCTTTTGGTAATGATAATAATAATGATAATGATAATGATAATAATTGACTTTATTTATTGAGGGTAGCAAACAATAGTAATCACTGAAAACCACTGGCCCTTATATAGATATTTACAGAATAAAAAGATGACGTGTTAAAAATTAAAAATATAAAAAGATTCTCAAATATGCATCAGTTTAATCACGTGACTGTCTCTTATTCCCAGATTTCGTTCTTCATAAAAAACCAAGATGGTGGCATTCAAACTCTTTAACCAGACCAAAAAATATGGGTACACGAATGTGATTTCTTTATTTAATTCATTACGTCAATTCATTGATATGCGTTTACACGATTTTTCAAGAAGAAATAGTATCTCCACGAGATAGAAATAGAAACTCTTCGGCATTGAATTTCTTGTCTAATGCTCGCACTCTGATGATTTACTAACAATAACTTGCTTGTTACTCGGGCTTCTGTTAATCGTCCATGTTGAAGATAGATAAATCTTATGTTTCTATTTGTTTACATCACTCAAATTTACATCTTGCTCAGTTTCACAAATGAAAAGGTGAATTAACCATTCTGACGACAAAACACGGCCTTTTGGCGAGTTACACAAATACGGAAAGTTTGTTTTCTGGTGGCCGTCGTTAACACCAAGAACATGGAACATCCCAGAACATCCAGAACATTCCAGAACATCGAATAATTACAACAATTATAAGAAAAATATGCAAAATTAAATTTTCAAAAATAAAATATAAAAAATAAACTGTTATCAGCTCGAAATATGAAAAGATATTTTTGGGGATACAGGAGTCATTAAGGGAAGGGATAGGGAGTATTGGGTATTCATTCAATTGACCACACTGACATGCCACTAATCTCTCATGAACTTATCCACTCCTCACGTGATTCAATCAGAAAAGCCATACAGTCCGTTTTAATAGATTTAGCAGGAACACTGGAACCCCACGGTATGGATAAGCACGATGAATCGTAAAACTTGTAACCTACGTAGACCCGTTTTATTCTTCCTTTATTTAGTTTGTTCTGTTCATCATTTCTGCCACTCTTTTTAGTTTCGAAATATGTGTTACGAAATCCACCACTATATAATATTGTGATTTCATTTTTACAATTTAGTAACATCTAAACCTGAAGAAGGCTGGTCTGGCCAGCCGAAATATTGTTGTGTGGCTTACACGAAGTGTATAGCCACATTATGCCATGATCTGATTGATTGATTTATTTACCTATTTATTTATTTATTTATTTATCGATTGATTGATTGATTGATTGATTTGTCTACGAGAGTCAGCGCCTGTCACGTGGTCTTGTCTTGTAAGGCGCACTAGTCTGAGTCAGCCATTTCGGTTGTAAGCGTGGTCTCTAGTTTCCTCTGCTTTAATTTAGGTAAGTCGTTTTTCATTGTCAGCTTGGTCCTGAGTTCTGCATCTTATCATTTCTTTTACGTGTCGAAAATCTAGCGTCGTAGTTAAGTACAAATAACGAAACCCGTTTGCAATTGTTGTTTCACTTTCAGGTGTTCATGCAAGTCGACAAATCGAGACAACGGGAGTAAAGTTCCTCACGAAAGCTAGGACAGACTTGGCATGTGTCCAGTGCATACTCTACAGGAGCCATTGTACTTTTAAAAGCCTATATTCATTGCTTCGAACCGTCAGAAGTTTAAAATGTCTCCATCGGTGACCACAAATTCAAAGACAGTACCGCTTGAGTTTGAAAACAATATAAATCACAGACGCCTTCTGAAGACTTTCGGAAACAAGAGGGTAATATATTTCATCGCTTTACACTTGGATGCAATAAGTGGAATTACCAACCTCGTTCCTATGGCGTTCCATCCCCGCCAAAATTCAATGTTCCATTTTACGTTCTACTTTTCGCATTTTATCCTACATTTGTTGTTTGACATCTGAGTTTGCACTTTCGTCATTCAACTTTCCTCGTGCAACATTCAAGTTTTTGCCTTCTACATTCAACTATTCGTATTCGCGGTATTCAAGTTCACGTTCAAGTTCAGCGGGTTGTACATTCAAGTTTTCGCATTCAACATTGAGCATTTGCCATTCAAGTTTTTGCTTTGAACATTTGACTTTACGTATTTCACTTGCAAGTTTGCATTGCACGTTCAACTTTTTAAATTGTACTTTCATCCGCTGGTCATCCAGCTATGAACATCGTGGGCTCAACTGACCCAGCCCACCCCCGCTAAGGTTACGATCGAAAGACTTCCCACAGGAGTCGGGTCGGGAGACCTTCTCCTCTCCCGACAGTATTCGCGGCACTTCTTGTCAAACATGGCGGATCACCAATCGACTTCGATTTCTGCACAGCCCGCGGCGCCCGCGGCTAGTTTGAGGGAGGTGAACATAATTAATTTAAAGTTAGAAACGTGTTTAACATAGTCCTGAATGGCAGTGGCTTTTTATTAAAGCCTTTTTAGCGAGTAAATGTCAACTTGGTTACGACCCCGGGGTCGTGCCACTTTGACAATTGAGAACATCAGGGAGGGGTCCTCGGTAATCAGCAGTTTGTCGCGTTGAGCTTTGTCGCGCGCTGCGACCGCCACATTACCCGCGGCGTTTATCAATACTTAGCTTTCAGGCTGAAACTTCGAATAATATCTGTTCCAACGTTTACCTTAAGGTTAAGCAAGTTTGTCTCGAGGCAATTTAGTGGTCGCGATTTTCAGTATTGCCGTCTTACCCACTGAATTTATGGAAAGTCATTCATATTTCAACTGTGGACCTCGAGCAGCGCAATTTCATCCCGTAGTAATTGTTGTTTCTCCTTTGAATGCACTCGATCAAATTGATGCAAAAATCATAAGAACGTCTCTAGGAAAACGTATAGCTTTCTCAAAGTAAAGCTACGGCCATCTCTGAAGAAAAGCTGGACGAAGATAAATATGATATTCGTGCAACGCACTGTGCTTGCAAACAGTTCTAATCAAATAGCCGGGCCCGGCGTCACCTGCGGCGTCACAATATAGAATGCAAGTAAGCAATATGTTCACGGAATATTTTAATCTTTGTCCCTGGAGAGCCAATACTTAGAGCCTTAAAACATATCTTGCAATAGAAACGAACCTAAACAAAGTATAAGCACGGCATGGCAAATTACAGAGGTGTCAATCTCTGAGAAGCGACGTGCAGTTAACAGCGGAAACCAAACAGACCTACGACCTCTAAAAATATGCTGTAACATAATCAAATGACTCCGCTCTACTTATAATTTCCATTTCTTCTAATAACACGGCACAAAAAATGCCCCTCAGAAACACGCTTGAAGCAAAGAAAGGTCGAGAGATCGAGAATTAAATGAAAATGTGCACAATTCTCTCGAACCGTTGGTGTCACGTACAATAATTTATTAACGACACAATAAAAATTATATTTTTCTTTTTCTAGCCTCGTTTCGTTCGAAGATAAATCCATTTTATCAGCAACGACGGCGAAATGTATACCGCGACGACTTCGCTGTATTTATATCTTTCGCGCTCGGCAAAGTTCGGGGCGCCGACGGCGCGGTGAAACTTCAATAAATCTTTTCACCCTTTCGTTCCTTTCGAAGTGACTTTGGCTTTCAGTGATCATTTAAGGTCGCCGAACACAGTTTTCAAGAGCCTATGCCTAATTCACCATTACTTTTAAGCTATTTATGCTTTGTCGCTCGTTTTTTGCGAGAGTCAAGGTTAACCACAGAAAAGTTTATTCTTGCATTTTGGCTAAGGTGTGTGCTGTTGCCATGGCAACGGGGCTGGTTAAAAACAAGGCTTAAAAAATGGTTTTTGTTTATTTAAAAAAAATCCAGTCGTTAGATTTTTTTCATCTTTTGCCCAATACGAATTGACATTAAATCCCCTCTGTCAACACTGTTGTAATAAAATTTTGACATAGGCGATTTTCGTAATTCGCCGTAAATCGTTTTCGCCGCATGTTCTGTATTATTAAAAATTCCCTATGTCAAAATTCAGATTTTTTGCGATAGATCATTCACGTGGTTTCTGAACTATTTTTTTGCCAAATTTCTTGAAATTCTAACGACTGGATCGTCAGAAATCCGCAAGTTTCTGCAAAAGCAATCGGTCTCAAATTTTCGAGCAACTGCGCATGCGCTGCATTTAACTGGGTTCTTTCGGTAAGAAAGAAAAAGCTGAGAATTGCTGGGTTCTCTGCATCGTTACCTTTTCTAACATATCTTTGTAATAAAAGACTAAAGCCATCAATACGCTGCGTTCAATTATAGAGAAAAATAGCACAGATACGGCGGGTGTTGAGTAAATAAAATAATCGCTCTGTTGACGGCATGTTTGTGTTTTGCGATACTTGTGCACGCGCTGAATTGCATCAGCAAAAGCACGCGCGAAAACTGTGTTCGGCCACCTTAAAAGGCCCTTAATTCTCTAGAATTATTTAATCGCCGGTAACAAGACCTACACTTCATTCTGAGGTAAAGATGAGCCAAACATCTTCCATACACAGCCTCGGCTGCGGTGTGTAATTCTCCATTCGCCTTCGTGAGGAGATTTTTACAATATGTAACGTCCTTCACTGAACCATGCAACCATCAGCGACATGGATTTCCGCTATCAGATGATTACCGCCGGACATTGCCGCAGAACATCATATCGTTCTTGGTTTACTTTGGTGACAACACTTCCCGAACTCCCGTAGGCTAAGTATAGACAAAATTCCTACTAGGCCGCCCATCCCTTCAATCATTTAATTGTCATCTCCCAGATTCTGGGAGGCACGTGACAAGACCCAACCAGGTTCTCTCTTCGCTCGCTCCAGGGGGCGGTAAGATGAGAGACCCTGGGAACGAGGTTGGGTTACGACGCGACGGTATTAAGCTCAAACTAACCTTTAGACTTAGCTATGCATGCAATTTTGGTGTGTTTCTTGATGACCATTCAAGTACTTTGCTTCATCTTAATTGTTGAGGTTGATTATGTATTAAATGAATTTATTCAACAGATGTCAGATGACATACCTTACTTGCGTGATCAGTGCTATTGATAAATTGATAGGATCTCGAGATCCCTCAACAGACTTTCAAACAATAGTTTTCAAGCTTGATTTTTTGCAAAGAATAACTGTTAGCCTTGATGTAGATGACGTAGTAACAGAACTAGTTGGACTTGCTCACAGTATGTTGGTTGAGATGGATCAAAGAAACCATGTTCACTGTGCATATCAAGCTCCACTAAACAGTAGT
>NW_028301553.1:19262500-19272500 GCF_042242905.1 Orbicella faveolata
TTTGAGCATGCGTTTAGAGCAAATTGGTTTTGTTCTAAAGAGAATAGAACCACATGGAGAGCAAGGGATTACCTGAAACAAATACATAGCTTTGCGATGTTCAAACCGAACTTACACCAACATGCACCTTTCACATCCCAGCCCCACCACTTCCGTGCCTCTAGACTAATTAATTAATTGAAATGAATTAAATTAATGAAATGAATTAATTAAAATGAATGAATGAATGCTTTATTTAACGTTATTAAAGAAACATTAAAGTTTACACTTAAGCGCCATAGCAAATTAGTGCCTTAGCGGCAGGCAACCCCCAAAACCATCCCAGTAGTGCACTCTGCACTAAAAAGCTATAATGATGTTTAAATCCCTTAATGAGTTACCTCCAGTGTAAGTACCTGCAGGACCTATTCAACGAACGAGGCACAGACTATGATATGCGTAATTCTTTCGGTAAATTAACGTTGCCCAGGCCGCGTACTAATTATTTGAAATGTAGTTTCAGTTACTGCGGTGCTTTATTTATTCATTACCTGAAAACATCAGAAAAATTAACTCAATTGCGAAATTCAAGACGTAAATCAATCGCGTGTTTGAATCGTCGGATTCTCACTCGGCAATCTTGTAAAACAGTATATGATAGTTTTTAATTATACTATTGTACTTACTGAAGATTTCATTTGATTGACTGATTGATTGATTGATTGAGAGGCTCAATAGCAAAGAGATGTTGCTAAATAATATAGTGTCTTTTTGAAAAGTCTCATTCGGAAAATCCTGGCCAAAAGTCCTTGAAACACTTGACAAAATGCCAACTGGTGACGCATTATTTTGAGGTGGGAAGTCATTATTTAATTTGCTGAACAACCCCGCCCCCCCCCCCCCCAAAAAAAAAACAACAACAGCCAATGTTGGAATAGTGGGCCTACTTTGGATGAATCACCATGAACAAAGAAGAGGGGGTGGGGAGGGGGAGGTGGATAGAAAGACCATATGTTGGCAAAAGTGTAAAGTGTCCTAAGACTTTTGACCAGAATTGTAGTTGGTATGTATAGGCGATGTGTTCTTGTTATGTGTTTGTCGGTGAGCGCAGATTTATCTGCTACTGGATAAAGCACAATCCTCACTCAAAATCTTCGATTAAAAGCTGAAATTAAAGGTATTCCGCGGGTCCTAAAAACTGCAAAGGACAAGTTTCTCACTCCCCGAAACCAAAGATGGCGAATTGCAACCATCCATGTTTTCATCGCTTAAAAAAAATTGGTAGATACGACCCTACAACAAGACTGCATGCCAAATTTCACTAAAACTCGGCGAGGTACGGTGGCCGGCCAAAGTTTGAATCTTATAGACTATTATGACTTTTAAAAGCGCACAATTAACAATGTAGCTGACTTCTTCCATGCAGCCAGGCAAATACAAGGAGCAGTTAACAGGTTGTTATTCAGTTTTGTCCAATGTACCATCGAAGATATAGTCTTTTCGAGTCCCGAGTTTGTACGATTTTGCTAAGATCCAATTTAAACTTAGATTCAGTTCAGACTGAGTAGAGAAAGAACTCTGTATATTTGAGTTGTCGTGGTAATCGAACAGATCACCTTCAACAAGAGAATAATCACGAACGAAAAAGCGTGGCTGATCCAAAGTTTAGGAAACTATTTTCAGCCTAGTAAGTCATTGGCGTTGTAGAGCCTATACAATAGCACATCTAAACACTGGTCAGTTACATCTTTGTTTCAGCGCTGTTAATATTATCCAAAGCTTCTCGCAGACGCTCCGTTTCAACGCACAAATATTGTTCAGCAGAGTCAAACATATTTGAGTCTCCATGTACATCAGTCCATTTCTCCCTGGCAGCATCCTTTGAAGACTTATTTAATTGATATCGAAGATGAGGTCTCTCTTCAACTATAGCGTCTCGTATGAGTTCAGTTACTCTTCCTAAATCAAGTTTTTTCACAGATCCCTTTCGTCTCATTTTCCCAGGGAAGGAATCTTGGTACTTTTTAGTGTCGTCATCAGCATTTTCCATTTTAGAGCGGATTGAAACTTGAAGAGTTTGGGCTGTCTTTTCTTCACCTTTGATCATACTTGTTTCGATAATGGAGCAACTAGGAAAAAGATGGATTAGCATGCACTCAGTAATAAATGGACGACAACAGACATTACAAACTTGTAACATTATATATCCCACAGTCTAATTGGTTGCAAACGAGACGCTTATGCGTCGTGATTGCGATAATTACTCCATATCCAACAAGGGCCAAAAATTGCTTTATTATTTGACTGGATGAGGTGAACAGTTCAGTTTTATCTAAACGAAATAATGCGTCAGGAAAAACCGGCAAAATTTTTGGCACCCTGTTCACTGCTGGAGTTAAACGAAACCACAAGTGAACAAACCTTACTATACGAGTTCTATAGAGTTCTTTAGGAGATTTGTTTGGATTTGAAAATCGATCAAAAACTATGAAATTTGTCTTAGTTCTTCCCTTGAAAAGACGCACCAAAGTGGTAAACCTTACTTGGCACCTTAGCTTTTTGCCGCCATTTTTTAGAGGAGACTTTTTGTTTCCCGCCAAGAGAAGCAAAACGACACTTCCTGAACTAAAGTTAATTTAACTAAGGTATGTAAGTTAAGAAATGAGATTCACTGGACCAATCAGAAAACCAGAGATTCCTTATCAGAGGTTGAAATCGTAACAAGTATATACTGGCAAACAAAAGGCAGCCCTAGATTTCCAGTTGAGTGAAATTTACTGTAAATGGCAAAGTAAGAAAACGAGAATTTTCCACTACTATACATGATTCAGTGCACCAAACGCACGTTGACTTACTAGATATTAAATGCCAAGCATTCTGGGGCGATACATTCCATAAATCCTTCGACGGCAAATTTCGATGCACAGTAGATAGCGTGGAAAGGAATTCCCAATATCCCAGCCTGGTTACTTACAACAACGAGTCGACCATCTCGCTGCTTCTTCATTAAAGGAAGAATAGCCTTTATCAGCTTTATCACAACAAACGTATTCACATCAAATATTGTCCTCGCCTGATCAATAGTGTGAGTTTCTAGTTGGCCATTGAGTAGCACGTTTGATGTTATAACTGAAAGAAAAGAAATAAACATTGAGCACAACAAGGTATGAGGCCGACAGCAAGATCGTTTTGCTACTTACAATGATTGTAACAGTTTTTTCCTCACATGGAAGGAAACTTTATAATAACAATTATCTCAGTGGTTGACTACACCTGTTTGAGATAAGAACAAAAGAAGATCAAGGCAGGCCTTATGCCAAACGTAATCACTCTTAAGCTATTTTTAAACATGGCACCCAGTTCTTCCGTGGATGTTACACGCGCCTTGCGTGGAATTTGTTTTTGTTTCGTACCGTTTCAAAGTGAAGGAAAACCTCAAATGCTGTGGCGATGTCTTTTGTAATATTTTAACATCAAAGATGATAAAGACCTTCGGCCCTCGCAATGTTTTAATACATTTCGAAACTTTAAAAGGAGTTTAAATGAGAGACCGATGTCCCCTGAAAAAAAGACAATAAAAATCTGAATGAACGGCAGAGAAATGACCAGCCAAACGGGCGCAAGGGTTGTATAAAAATTAGAAATTAAAATATCTGAAATCAGTCTAATTTAATTTCTGTTTTCAGGCTTGATTTCCGCTGATCTCTCGAGTACGCGAGTCGCGTCTACAAGTGCGCGCGGGATCCTTTCTTGAACAGTGGCTAGCGATCGAACCTATTCCGTCTTTTGCCGTCTGTCTTCAGCTGTCTGTACAGTAGAGTGAAAATATTTGTATTTGTGGTGAATAGTAGAAGACATTTTTCTATTTTTGTGTGATTTAATTAAGGATTACAAGAAAAGAATAAAAAATCAGAGGCAATCTTTGCCGTTTGCCGTCTGCCGTAAACGTCATGCTTAAACTCTCTAATGACGCGAAAATCGTGTGCCAATACTGAGGCATCACCTTATTAAGCAACAACGTCAACACCGCCAAGGAAAATTCGATGGAAAAAGACGACTTCATATTCAACCTACGAATCTCGTAAGAATTTAGATTCATTTAGTTTGTCTATCACTGTAAGAGATATCCTAAACAGGACATGTAACAGGGCGTCGACTTTTGAAAAAGAAATTTTAAAAATTGACCGTCGTACCTCACGTTCTCTCAAATACGCACAATTTGGCCACAAAACAAAGGGAAAGAAACGAACAAAAAAAATGAACAGCCAAACGAACAAAAAGCAAACGAAAACCCAGCCAAACAAAAAGACCGCTGAGAGTGAAGAAAACATCTGTTCTAGGAAACGTCTTTTGAGTGTTTTGAAAATCAAAACATATTAAATGCCTTTTCACCACATTTCCCGCCATCTCGTCTCGGGTAGTTGCAAGAAAGTAGGGAGCTTAAGGTGGCTCGTACCAGTTTTCAGGTTTTTGACGGCTCGTAACTTTGTAAGAATAAAACAAAAAGGCAGACCAAGGCCACTGTAATATTTTTGTAGGTCTGGATTATACAATTTATACTTGAACTAAAACAGCTGCTATTTTGTCGTCAGCAGTTACCATGGCAACATTCCAAAAGGACTTTCCAGACCTGATTTTTCGCTTATGTCACTAACAACTAAAAAATTAACCCGGTGACCACAAGTTTTTTTTAATCAATAACTTTTGGCATCTGAAAATGAAAATGCACAACAATTTTAAAACAATTTTACGGAGCCGATCTCATGAAAACTTGGAAAAACGACGATTTGAACAAAGTGCAAATTTCCTTCCGTAGAATTTTTTTATTTTTTTTCTGGGGCTTTCTCTCAATAATAATATCATATTAAAACAATAAAAAGAGGGGGTCACCGGGCTTGCTTTCATGTAAAAGCCTTCGCGAGTTCAGTTATTCCCACGCGCGTAGACACGTATTCAAAAATCCACACTTTATAAGATAAGCAGTTGCTTATGAGCTGTTTTGACTACCGCTGACTGCTTCGTGTGCCCGCGCGGGCGAGCGGGCTCCGAACAGGCGTTTTGTTTTGTTTGCTGTCGTTTTCTGCTAAAACATCATTTACAGTTGTAGTTGTCGTTAAAGACAACCTTCTGGGCTTACTTTGTAGCATTTTTACACAAATTCTGGGTTGATTTGCTATGTTTTACGAGTCCTTTATATGCTCTCGGCGGCTGCACGATCGATCGAGTCTCCTTTGATATTTGGGAAACATTGGATTCCCGAAACAATTTTTCTTAAATACACAGAATTGACTCAAGTTGTTCTAGCAAGTAAAGCCTCCTTTATATGCGAATTTCGTCTCCAACAGTACAGAAGTCACCTTGCGCGAAAAAAGCCGCGCGCCGCCATATTTGTTTTGCTCTTTCGGGTTTTAAATCTCGCGCCTCTATCGTGCGTGTTTCTCACGCGTGACGCACGATGGTGATCCACTCCCCGCGCGAGAAAACTGGTACCAGCCACCTTAAGATACAGACGTTTTCGCGGCGACGTGACAACCCGGGAACTGGGACTGTGCGCCCCATTGCCAGACTCATAGATTGCAATCTTTCTTTAATCTATACGTGACGAAAAGAAAATTTAATGTTCTAATATCTTTCTAGAGGGAAAGAGACATGATGCTGGAATGTTAACAGAATCTGGACTCTTACAAGACTTGGAGCATTTTCCATTTTCCACCGGGGGTCAACCTATGTGTACATAATTATAGAGATCCTGCGTATCCTCTTCGAGTGCACCTCCAAGGACCATTCCAAGAAGCAGCTCTCACTCCCCAGATGAACATGTTCAATGATTCTATAAGCCTTGTTCGAGTGTCATTCGAATGCCTCTTTGGCGATATTTTAAACTATTTCAAATTCCTTGATTTTAAAAAGAATTTCAAAATTTGCTTAAGTAGCGTTGGTAAAACATATGTTGTATGTGCACTCCTAAGAAATGCTCTTACATGTCTCTATGGTAATCAGACTTCAGATTTTTTTTAACTTGACCCTCCAAGCCTCTGGGATTACTTCAGATGAATTTCGAAAATAGCCAGGAAATGAAAAAAAGGAAAAGAAAATATAAGATGTAAATACTATAGTATCAATAGTGAAACTAACTGATAATGGGAAAAACTGTTGACTGCCACAGTGGGGTTCAAATGCAAAAATCCTTTCCAGTTAGAGATTGTGTTTGCCCACTGAATCTTGATTAGAAAAACCATAAAATATAATATATAGACTTCGCCAAGCCACTGTCTATGAATTCTTACGTAACTTTAACTCAAGACTTTTTAACAACAGCTTGCACAGAAATGGAATAAAAAAACACAATAATGAATATTTTCAACGGTACTAATAAGTGCCAAGACTTTGAGCAACTGTTCGTGATTTTCCTTGGGAGCCAACCTCTCAATAAGGCTTAGAAGAGCCTGTGATTGCTGTTGCTGTTGGTTCAACATGGACTGCATAAATTGCAGCTGTTAGGTTTGATTTCTTTGCTACTTCAGCTGATCCTCGATCTTCTTGCTGTTGCTGAATCATCCTTAACATTTCCTCCTGCCTTGTTGTCTGCTGAGAACCTCTCATCTCCTCTTGTTTTCTCATTTCGATCTCTTCCCTCCGCAATGCCATCTCTTATTCTACTTTTTTTTTTCCCAAGAACCCAATAGCAACAACGGCACTTTTTCTCCTTTTCTTTGCTGAATTTACGAGGGTTGTCCAATGTACCCGCATAGAGTCGAGTCATCTAAGAATGGTATCGACTCCACTTTCCGTAAGTCTATTCGCTAGAGACAGTGTCGGTAAAATACAGCAAGTTTCTATAAAGAAGGGTACGGTAATAGGCGACTCGACTCGAGTCGTCACGTCTTGTCTCGCTAAAAGTCGACTCGACTTATTGGAAGTCCAAAGGCGAGAGACTTAGTGTAAAATACAATACGGTTATGAGGCAGGATAGTAAAAGTCGGTGACTCGACTCGAGTCATTAACTTTTAAAAGTCGACTGGACTTATCGGATGTCTAGTGGCGAGAGACGTAGCGTTAAGTCTAGTGGCGAGAGACTTAAAATACAGTTCAGTTGCGGAGGAGGGTAGTGAAAGTCGCTGACTCGAGTCGAGTCGAGTCGAGTCGTCACGACTCGTCTCGCTAAAAGTCGACTGGACCTATCATGACTGAAAGTCTAGTGGCGAGGGACTTAGTGTATAGTACAGTAATGAGAGAGGCGGCAACTCGAGACGAGTCGTCTCGCTAAAAGTCGACTCGACTTATCGCAAGTCTAGTGGCAAAGGGACTTAGCGTAAAATACCGTACGGTAATGAGGGAGGACAGTAAAAGTCGGTGACTCGACTCGAGCCGAGTCGAGTCGTCACGACACGTCTCGCTGGATGTCGACTCGACTTATTGGAAGTCTAGTGGCGTGAGTTTTTCAGGGTCGAAAACAGAACTTCAAATTTCGCGCTGTGAATGGGTAAGATCTGCTCGCACTAGTTGTACGCGTAAGCTTTTGAATAAAGTTTATGCAAGAAAACTCTCTACTCTGGCATCGAGTTAATTTGTGATCATAGGCGTGCGGGCACCTTCGGACTTGGGGGGGAGGTGGGTGGGGAGGGGCGGTGAACTTCTTGCCCGAAAAAATTACGCAATGCCCGAAAGCGTGAATGTTGAAATCGCAATGCTAGCGCACTCAAACTGCGTGAAAAACAAAAACGTTCACAAAGATAGTTATATTGAAAGCTTGCACACTCAATGACCTCTATCAGCAGTCTCAATCGAGTAAAATCTAAAACTTATTAAAAGAAAAAGTTCCTCCTTTCATGGCGTTGCGTTTGTTCAGCGATCGGCTGATCAGCAACAGAGACATTTGTGCTTTTAGATGCACCGTTTGGACGACCGTTACTATCCTACATTCGAGACGAACGCCTCGACAGACTCAAGACCTTCAAAGAACAACATGAGGCATTGCCAGACGTTCTTCGAGATAGTCTTGTTTTGGTCACAGCAGACTTGCAGCGTACACTGCAAGCCTTCCATGAATTCAGAAGCCACGTAAATAAGATGGAGAAACGCCTCCAAAGAAAAATTCAAGAAAGAAATTAACACACCCCATTGTTAAGACATTCCAAGCGGCTCTTTTCAGAGCTTCCACAAAAACAAAAGTCTTGGTCTTCGTTCATTTTGATTCCTGTCCTAGTTTTGTTGATGGAAAACTGGGAAAGGAAATAATATCCTTATCGTGGATTTCCACGATATGCATTAAACCGACTTGTAGCTAACGGAAAACCCCAGGTCCCTCATATCATCACAGTCTAAGTCCTTTTTTGCAAGGCAAATATCGGAGAAAGTAGCTCACAAGCCTTGATTTTAATTTTTGAAATGAGTTTATTCTGAATAAACTGCTAAGATACATGATAAAAAGTGCAAGGCACGTGGGGTTGACCCCTCACATAAAGCTATGTATCAATATAAATATCTAGGAGATTACAAGAAATGTTCAAAAATGTTCATTGTCCATCATGATGTTACGAGATATAATCAAGATTTCCACTGAATGCATTAAGCTGTTGCGATCATAATTTAACTGGGAAAACATAATATTCGACTATTACGATCACAATTTATCTGGGATAACATAATATTTAACTAGGAAAACGCTATAAATACACTATATTATACAATAAACAAAATCCGGAGTTGTTTCCTATAACATATCTCCCAAGGGGGTCCCTGAGGAGACCAATCAAAGTCCCCAACAATAGAGCCTATGAACAGGCAACGACCGAAGCAGTCCGCGAACGGATTTTGAATATGTTAACGTATAAGAAAACATGATAAGAGGAGTCACAAACAAAGCAAAGTGAAGATTCCCAGGCGGACGCAAAATTCGAATTGGACAAACGAAAACGATCTAAGGAAATTCGTTTACGAATATCAGTTTTAATAAAACCAATAACAGCCCGGGAATCTTCGTTTCCATTATGAAAGGTAGGTTTATTTCGAAATTTCCAAATTCCGTAGAGAACTGTTTTGGTTACGAATCTGGCCAAGAAGGCATTCCTAGCATCCACGAGTAGCCATTGAAAAAAGAAAACAAAAGGCTGGTTTCCATATGATCGCAGCCGATCGCGGATCGCGGATCGCAGATCGCAAAAAGTTCTGCGATCGTCTGCAATCGTCTGCGATCAATTGCGATCGTGCGATCATATGGAAACCAAAGTTCTGCGATCTGCGGTCGAAACGTATATCATAATATTTTGAATTCTGACCCATGATTCAACGCTTCTTTGCAACAAAGCAACCGCTTGTTTGTTGTAAACATGGCTGGCGTTGAAC
Organism: Orbicella faveolata; assembly: GCF_042242905.1. Classification (NCBI taxonomy): domain Eukaryota; kingdom Metazoa; phylum Cnidaria; class Anthozoa; order Scleractinia; family Merulinidae; genus Orbicella; species Orbicella faveolata. Next base: position 19,271,825 of record NW_028301553.1, read on the forward strand.
AAGGTAACGTTAGTAACGAGAAATTTATGGAGGAAGTTGCGCGATATCATTGGGTTTACCACCGTAACAGTAAAGATTTCAAAGACAAAAACGAAAAGGCTAACTGCTGGGAAAAAATCGGGGAGAAATTTAATTTATCGGCGGCTGAGGCGGAGGTCAAATTCCGCAACATAAGAACTGCGTATGGTCGTTATCTGAACCGATTGAAAACGCTACCTTCTCGATCGGGACGAGATGCAGTGCCAAGAGAATTTCAAAATACGTTGACTAAAAGAAGAAATAAATTTGTTTGCAGCAAAATTTCCTCCTCGCCGTCCGCCATATTGTTTGCTGCGATTTCCCGCCAGCACAACACGCGTGTAATTTTGACAGTTCCGCTGTCCGAAATGTATGCAACAGTCGGCTCTGCGATCGCCTGCGATCGTCTGCGATTATATGGAAACAACTCTCTTTGCGATCGTCTGCGATCTGCGATTTGCGATCCGCGATCGTCTGCGATCGTCTGCGATCGTCTGCGATCATATGGAAACCAGCCTTTAGGAAGGAAAGTCGCACCAAGAAGACAAGACAAAATAGGCGAGAAGTGTGACCAAACAGCCTTCACGCGAGAACAATTAAGGAAACAGTGATCGATTGTTTCTTTTCGAGAGCACGACGCGCAGCAGTCAGAGTTAAT
>NW_028301553.1:19280000-19305000 GCF_042242905.1 Orbicella faveolata
TGTCATTTCTTCGAATTAGCGCATGGCTGAATTGTACAAGCACCTCAGCTAAGAAGCTATTTCTAAACACTATCTTGAAATCACTCCCATTGGCTTCCAGAATCACTTGCTTCTTTTTTCAGCAAACTTTGAGGTGTAACACTTGCCATAATATCGCTCTGCCACAACACATTGGATTCAGAAACAAATAGCGAACAGGGCTCATTTAAGTTTTAGATGAGAATGCTGCTCCAAATAACCAAAATACTACTTTCTAATCAACACGTAAAAGCCAACAGAAACAGATCAAAGTGCTCTATGAGAAAACCCGTCGATTTCCCAGTGGATGATGATTGACATGTGTGGCTTACGGTTTATTCTAGTTATACGAGTTATCATATTGCTTCTGGCAATACTTGTTATGACAGCAGTCTTTTTTTTAATCTTTTTTAAAAACAAAAAACAAAACAAAACAAAAAAAGAATGACTTTTCGTGCATACTACATGAGGTACAAGAACTGGCAAACCTGCACTGCTCCGATGGATTTACTCTTTCTCGATTGAGCCACTCTACCTTGTAACTTCTCGTCGCCTTGCCCAACATATTTTTTCTTCCCGCCTGAAGACGAAACCGCAGTCTGCTTTACGCGATTCAGCGCCATTTGATCGAGTGTGAATAGGTTACGAATAAGATCGAGGCGACTCCGCTCGCAGGGTAGCTGCGAAAGATCTTCACAGAAATTGCCTTTTTTTCGCGCAACTTTGCAAGAACTCTATCGGCGCTGAGTAGTGTAACAGCGGCGCTGACTAAGCCGCATAAAGGAGACTACTAAAACACGTCAGGCAACGCTCCTCAATTTCGATTAGGCGATGAACACTCACAATAAATTTCCCTCCTCAATTCAGAATGTGTAAATCAATCCAAGCGATGCTGTTCAAATACTGTCAACAAAAAGTGTTCTGTGACCTTATACAACAGAACCCTTTTTTTCAACACCTCACCACTGATTCCAATACGTCCACTTGACAATAGACTTTCGTCCTAAACTCAAAACTCACCTAAACTCAGTTAACTAATAATGATCTTCAACGAGCACCATGATTTGTTTTGGGCAATTAAAATATTTCAGATAAAGTAACTAACCAAGCAAACGACTAACCGAACTAACAAATGAAATCAGCATCCTATCCTGATAAAAAAGCCCGTTTCCAATAAGCACCTCCTTCCCTGAACAACGCAATAGGACGCGAAACACACACGTGTACGCAATGCGGACCTATTTTTAAATTTGCATTGCAATACAGGTTAGCAGTTTTGTCCGTCATATAACAATTGAGAAATCGTAAGAAATCTCTTTAAATTAAGGATTTTCACTACTGGTGATATCACTCCTAGAGGTGTAAAATCCTTAATTGCAGTAGGACTTATACGATTACCTATACTGACTAATTTTTGAGTTTGACAGTTAACCGGACATTTTAACACAGTGGAAGCTCTCGTAAGCGGACACCTTCGGGACGCGAAAAAGCTGTCCGTACCTGGAGCTGGCCGCTTACGAGAATGGCTCTCGTAAGCGGCCACTAGAGTTGTAAGGTGTATATGGCCGCTTCTAAGAGCTTGCCCAACTAAAAATAAACATTGGGAAAGCAAAAAAAAACCACCGTTTTAAATGTTTCTTTATTGCTTTTGATAATGGCGATCACTGTATAGTGATAACTGTCGAACTATGCGATATACAGATTCTAACTGCAGTACAACTGCAATACTATGCGATATTCATGGAATTTACTTTCGGGTGTCCGCTTACGGGAGCTTAAAAACAAAGTCTAAATCGTAAGGCCTCCAAGTGTCCAAGGTCGCTTGCGGGAATATCCGCTTACGGGAATGAATAAATACAGAGTTTGTACGGGAGTTTTAAACGATGTGTAACCCTAAAGAATTATAATTTTTTATTATCGAAAATTATTTCGTCAGCATTAATTGCAAGTAGTAGATATCTACAGTGTCATTTTTTGTCAATATACAGTTTGTTACTGTTCATGTTACATGACTGTTTCAACTAAAATATCTATCACGTTTCGATAGTAGTTTGTCAGAAGAAGAATTATCTTATTGACAATTTTTTTTAACAGAATTTATTGTAAGTAGTACAAATCTACAAAGAGCAAAAAAAAAAAAAAAAATCAAATGTACCAGTAAAAATAAATCGTTGAGTTAAATATTACCTTTGCCCGTTTGGGTCTGTTAGATAATAATCTCTTGAAAAATAAGGGAGTGCGAAGCTGTAAAAACTCATGCCTTAAGAAAAAAAAACAAGGCTTAAATAAAAAATACAATAGAAATCAATTTCAAACTTGCTTATTTCTATGACATTAATTTACTATATTTTCCCAACGATCTCCAACACAATGTGATATCTTCACGTCTCATCCCCACCATCTTTCTACATGGGGCAGCACTTCACTTCCACTATGGAACTACTAGTTATATTATTTTCACATGAAATATATCGCGATATCCTCGTCTGGGTTAGGCATCATGTTTCTTGGCGAATTCAGTGCTTAACGTCATGACGCTTATAGGAATAGCGTGACAGCATGATGTAAGAAGATAGTCTACATGATGTGACCTTTAAATTTGTGGTCAATTAATTGACTCTAGAGACCAGGATACTCTTGAACGAAATTGTAGATATGTTTGTTTGCTTACATTTAACATAAGTACAAATGTTTATTCATTTTTCTTACCACAGTCAAGCGAGTGAACTTGAAGTTTTCTCGTTGCCTTTTTCTGGAGGGTGAGGCTGTTGGATTGACAACAGACTCGCCAGCAATCAGGAAAGGCGTGAAACAGTTGTTGAACCGGAAACTTAAGAATGTTATTCTTTGATTGGACATGAGTGAATACCCCAGATGTTTTTAAAAACATATTGAATAACGAAAGGGGAGTATAAAAAACTGTGAAAATTAGTAGAAATACACCTTCAGTGAGTTTAAAATTTTGTTTGAAGCGTTTGCATGAGATAAGACAGTTAACTGATGGCAAGTTTGGCAACCGGTGAGCTCCAGGCAGTCACGTAATTAAACCACTTTTCTAACCTTTTCAGTGTACACAACAAATGTGTTGTACAATACAAAACTGGTGACACAGTTACCTATGATTTATAGGTATAGGTGACAGAAAAATTATCACAACAAGGTCCTTACATTTGCATGTTACACAACTTATAATCTATACAACTCAACTCACCAACAGCATCGATAAATCCATCATTTTCCATGATCTCTCGAAGGACGCCGTTGATAGACTCGTCCGATTCAATATCCATTTGAAGGACAAACAACGTCTTATTTAACAGGTTTAAAACCCTGGAGTCCGCTAAATACTCACTGCTTGAAAGAGAAGGCATCGTAACTAACACTTTAAATTTGGAAAGCGGGTCTTCAGCGAAGGGCAAAGCAAACGCCAGATTCATTTTGTGAGAGTAGCCAGTGAAGAGGACAATTTTCGGCGCAGCTGCCTCTTCCTCTTTGTGAACACTTTTCCTGAATGAAGAGTGCTTTCTTTTAAAGCGGCTCGTTGCAGCACCCATCTTACTTGAAGACGAACCACAACTGAGTTATCCCGGCTCAGGAATGAAGTCACAATGAAGGAATGAACGTGTGGATAAAACCTGGGCCCAGGCCCTTGAGCTTGCCCATGGGCTACGTCACTATGGGCCACCCTCCCAAAAAGGAATAACTAGATTAATTATTAAATGCTATTTATTAACTACTTTTTAAAAAATTAATTTACGACATGACTTTAAGCCCGATTACTGGTCTCTTTTTAGCGTGCAAGCAGGCTCACGTTGGAGCACGAGCACAAGTGCGCGCGGCGTAGCCGCGTGCGGGAAATCGAGCGGCGAGGCCGCGAGACGAGAAAGTGATTTGGCGCCTCTTCACCAGAATACTTCCGGCCAGATCGCTTTGCTCTTCGCCGCTCGCAGGCTAGCCGCTTTTCGAGAAAGGCGCTCCTCCCCTTAAATCGACTGAGTGGCGTAAAGCGAACCTATTTAGAACCAATGAACCAATCAAGAGTTTTTGTTACTGGCGAACACGTTCTTCTTTCTCCTTTTTCCTTCCCCCGTTTGTCGAAAAAAGAACTTCAGAACTATGTTTCGCTCCAGGGGGCGGTAAGATACGAGGCCCTGGGAACGAGGTTGCAACTCATACCTTGGTTATCGGTATGTGTCGGCCACGCAAGCCAATAGAAATTTGAAGGAGGCAATAGTATAAAAGCTTCTAAACTACCCTGTGAATCAGGCATGGTTTAGGTGTTAACCAAAGTCAAGGTAGGAGATACATCCTCTTGCCCGCGGTTACCAGATTGTGCTATGGTCACGTTTTTGACCGCGCGTTTGTTTGTTGTTTTTACCAGTCATGGCAGAAAACAGGGATCATGTTTATGACGAAGAATCCGTCAGGTAAAGATATCATCTACATGGCTAAAATCTCTCTATTTTACAATGCATATATCTACAGTAATCCTAGCCTCCTACGCAGACAATCTTTGGGCTCGTCTTCAGGGGAGTAAGATTGAGGTTACAGTAATCGTAGCAAGTTTTCTCCTTTGCACCCCGGGGAAGGGGGGTACTCCCAGAAAAATTGGGTTTGGGTGTGCGGCTCGCTTCTCATAACCCTTACCCTATTTACGACCAAAATCTGCGATTTTCCCTACCCTATTTATGACCTGACAAAAAACTGGATTCCCTATTTATGACTGTTGCGGCTAGCACAGTTGCCCTAAACATAGTTTATAAAGGGCTTTTGTTGTTGGTCTTATCGATAATGATGAAAAAGTAGCTTCGTCTAAAAAACATAACCAATTCAAGACTAGAGTGCAAAAACCATACCCTGTTTATGACCAAAATGGCCAAAACCGACGCTCTATTTCATGATGACCAAAACGGCTGACAAACCATACCCTCTGGGGCGACAGGTACCTATATAGCCCATACAAGGAAGTACCCCCTTTCCCGGCTTTGCACGCAATCTCGTTCCCAGAGCCCACGTTACCAACGAAATTCGTCATAACATTGTCTAGAGGACCTCCCTGAAAACCACGTATTTACGTGACGGGCGCTTCCTCTTTAAATATTGTTTATTATTCTTATTATTATTATTATTATTATTATTATTACTGTAAGTAGTCTGCGGATCCACTCGGCTATTGCCTCGTGGATCAACAGCTACTTTGACAACGTTATGACGAAATTCATGATCAATAACAGCACAGATGGAATGTGACTCCTAAGCTGACTTGGAGACTTTTAGAAAGCTACTAGTAGTAATCAAAGATTAGAGCAGTGCGTTCACGCGAGTACTTTGCATGTTTGGTCTACTTTGGTGGCGTTCGAATTGCTCTATAGATCGACTGACAGATAATGATCTGCACGTGAAGTTGAACTCTGCGTTAAAAGTGTTTTCAATTAAGTATTAACTTATATTGGACAAAATATTTTCCAGGAAAGGCATTTCACTTGTTGGCGACACTAAGAATTCACTTTCAGATCGCTATCACTTGTAACAAATAAGCTTATTTCTTTGGAAAATAAAGTTTTGACCAGCGACCCTGCAAGACATGCCGTCGTCGAGCTACAACACATTTTTTCCTGATAACGCGGATTAAGTTACTTGTTTTCGAAGGCTAGCGGGTCAAAATACATGCAGCTTTGCAGAAATCATACACACTTCGAATCGATATGGCGACTACGTGACTGCGTGCATGCGCTTCCCTAGGGACAACGCTAAAACATGAAATCCAGAATCTGGAATCCAGAATCTGGAATCCAGAAGCTGGAGTCCAGAATCCAGAACCCGGAATCAAGAATTCGGCAACCGGGAACCGGAAACCGGAATCCACAAATCAAATAAAACAAGTTCTTCAAATACGCGAATGATACGTTGCATAGCTTTCGCTTGTGAAAAGTAAGAGGCCGAGTAAAAGGGATTCCGGTTTCCGGTTCCGGATTCCGGGTTCCGGGTTCCGGTTCCAGTTTCCGGTTTCGGGATTCCGTGTTTTAGGGTTGTCCTTTTTGTTGGCATAATTGCGAAAACAAAAGATGGTGCTGTTTTGAACTTTTCAAACATACCTTCTGCTTAAAAAGGAAGAGTAAGTATTAAAGAAAATGCTACTCTTATCGTCGAGAATGACGAGAATGTATCTCATCAAGACAACACGCGATTTCAATGCAAACTATCTGTTGAGCCTGGTGCAGGTCAAGACCACCTGAATATGGTTCAACTTATTGTGACAGGTAAATACTGTAAGATGTTCGTAAAGGAGAAAGAGTTTAATTTTTCACTCCTTAAAGAATATCCTCGTTAAACGTACTACGTAGCCTTATATTTGTTTTTGGGGGATCATTTTTACCGTATTTATTCGATTGGACCAACCTCGAATAAGCACCCACCTCTCTCTCTCTCTCTCTCTTCTACATTTCCCAAAATTTTTACAGGGTTTATTTTACTGCCTTCGAGAACATCAAAGTGCTCTAGATTTTGAAGCTTGGTTCTATTTTACCTAAACGTTTAATAGATGCTTTTTTAGCTTTAAAGCTGAACTTGTTGGTTTATTTTTCACAAATTTTAAGTTTTTTCGGCTGTTCCGATATTTGTAAAGGAACGTTCCTCTGGGATCGAGTGTTCCTCATTTTTGTGTTCCTATTAACCTTAAGAGGACCAGCTTTTTACAGAGTAGGAACATAGCGTTCACTGTAAGGTAAGACAAGAACATTTTGTTCCGAGTTGTCAACTGCAAGTGGAACAAATTGTTCCCAAATGAGTGATTTAGGACTGTTTTGTTCCGAGTTCCTTTTTGTACATGGAACACATTGTTCCTAACTTGATAAATTGGGTCTGTTTTGTTCCGAGTTCCTATTTGTGCATGGAACACATTGTTCCTAACTTGATAAATTAGGACTGTTTTGTTCCGAGTTCCTATTTGTGCATGAAACACATTGTTCCTAACTTGATAAATTGGGTCTGTATTGTTCCGAGTTCCTATTTGTGCATGAAACACATTGTTCCTAACTTGATAAATTGGGTCTGTATTGTTCCGAGTTCCTATTTGTGCATGGAACACATTGTTCCTAACTTGATAAACTAGGTCTGTTTTGTTCCGAGTTCCTATTTGTGCGTGGAACACATTGTTCCGAAATTAATAAAGAAAGACTGTGTTATTCCGATTTTGCTATCTGTGAATGGAATATATTGTTCCGAAATTGGTCATTAGGAACAAGTTTTGGACTTTATTGTTCCGATTTATCGATCCGTTAACTATGTATTGTGTCACTGAATAGGCGTGTACAGACCTGCCTGGGCAAGTTTGGGTTGTATCTCACTGTCATGAATTTTACACAATAGTAATGAGTGTGGGCAAGCAAGGGCATGTTTTGGCAAGTTGAAACGTCCTTTTGTTTCGGCTAAGATTTAAAGGCGATTGTGCTAGCCACATGTTGTTTAAAGGGAAAAAATGAGCAAGAAGTGCAAAGTCAATTGGTCAGATGTCCAAGGAGCATCACCCAAACCAAAGCGGCTTCACTTGGAAAAGGATGAAGCAGACAGCTTTTACCATTGCCCGATACAAGAATGTGAACATGATGGATTTCAAAGTCAGAGAGGCTGTAGAAAACACGTTAGCACTAAACACAGTTGGTTCTTTTATTTTGACGAAAGGCCCGATTCTAAACAAGTAACAAAGTCGCTGACGATTGGAAGAAATGAAGATGAGACAAGCGAGACCACAAAGCACAACGTGAAGTTACTTTCTTCATTTCCATTATCATGTAACATTGGCGAAGTATTCACGAAATGGTTGACAGGAAGTGCTGGCGGTTGTAAGAAAGATCGTGCCGCTCAACAGATAGTGACAAGGTGCTTCAAGTTTCTTAGATTTTGCTGTGAAGATGAAGAGGAGTTAACGTTTGAAGTGGTCGACTTTAGTTTGTGTTCTCCAAATCTGTTGTTTAAATTTATCGACTACTTACAAGATGAATGTAAGCTCGGTCATGGTGGGCGTTTGGGCTACATAGATGCTATTTCTGAATTGATCGACTTCAGAAAACTTCATGGCGCATCAGAAGCAGTTCTAAGAAAGTTCTCTACGACAGAGTTGTACCTCAAGAGAGCCCGAAAAACAGTTGCAAAGATGATGAGATTGCAGTGGACACAAGATTTAGACATCGAGACTCTGGAAGCAAGAGGGCACTGGGCAACAATGGAGGAGTTATTGGAGGTGGTGAAATTTCATCTGCCGCGTTACGAAAATACCGTGAAAATGTGCAAAACCAGTCCAGCCCAAGTGAACCCCTCAGACCTAACATTTGCCACAAAATTTGTAGCCATGTATCTGTTCATCAAGGTGAAGGGATCGCGGCCCATGACGTACCAATATTTGACGGTGGACATGATTGCCACAGCTAAGGAAAACGGTGGATTTATCGATCAGAAAACGTTCAAGACGGCTGGAAAATATGGCTTCGATTCTTTGATTCTGACCGACGCAAACATGCACGTTCTTAACGGCTACATCTCGAACGTTAGACCGTTGCTTAAGCCCCAGTGTGATTTCGTTCTCGTCACCAGAAATGGAGGTCAGCATGGCAAACTGGGCGAAACTATGAGCAAACTGGTTTTTGATGCAATTGGAAAATACACTCATCCCACACGTTATCGCCAAATCGTCGAAACGCAAAGCCTCAATCAGCTCACTAGCGAAGAGCAAAGGTTTTTGTCTGAGGACCAGAAACACAGTTCTGCGGTTCACTATCAAAAGCAACGATCGCGAGAAGTTGCCCTGAAGGGTCACGAGTGTCTTCAAAAACTTCAAGGTACCAAGGGTTCCGAGGTAGACGATGACGTACACGCAAGACTTGGCGGTTCAACGTCCAGCTCCGGGCCTTCAGTTGAGACAGCTCAGAATAAAAACAGCTCGACCCCCATAAAGGATACCCTGCCTAAGAGAAACTTGCACCTTCAGAGGAAAACTCGTCATGTTTTAAAATTCACGAAAGAAGAGGATGATTTTCTGAAGGAAGGGATAACTAAGCACAGGTTTGGACAGTGGACAGCTATTTTGAGAGATTCCGATTTCGCATTTCAAGACGGAAGAACGGCGGACTCTCTAAAGAAAAGGGCCGGAATGAAAATGTCGCTAGTTTGATAAAGAGACTGGAAAAGTGTGGACACTGACTTTCAATGCAAAGCTGATGGGTGTAAGCAGAGTTTGTTGTACACAAAACAGACAAAAATCAATTGCTTTATTGTAAATGCATCTTCCTGTCTCCAGATGACAGCAAACTCAACAAACATGTTATATTCTTTTGGAACTGGCCTATCGCCACTGTCAATATCACTGTAGCATAACGACTGTCTAGTTCACAGTGCTTTCAAGAACTATAATCTCTTAATGTAACTAATAGCCATAATATTTTTCCTTTAATTCACATCGTGTGCAAAATAGTCAAACGTAGCATAAGCGCAACGTGGTATTCCTTAACAATGCACACACTAATACATGTGCAAATATGAACATAGAAAGAATAAGTCGCACGCAAGCTGTCTTATTACAAGCCCATGAAACTACCAATCTACGGTTGCGTACTAGTCTGCATAAAACGAGTCAGGGTCATTTGCTTCTTGGATGGATGCGCCTGGCTTTGAAAGTGCGGCCTCTTCACTGACGTAGCTGCTACAGGGTTGTGAGCTCGAGCAATGCCTGGGGACGGTGGACAGATAGCTTCCACGTCGTCATTCGGAATGTACATTGGTGTATTTGGTGCCACCGACCAACATTCTTCGTCGTCTTCGTCTGAGCTCCTGCTTCTGGCAGGCAGATTTGCTGGACGCTGGCTGGGTGGGAAGACTCTCACTGGCAGCGGAGAGAACAGGTCTCGTATGAAATTCACGCAAGAACGGTCTACCAGCTCGTTGCTAAGGCAGAGCCTCTTGCGTTCTGCCAGGGCAGCCGGTAGTTTCAGCGTTCCATGACGCTCGTGATAACAGCGCAGTTTTTCGCAATTGATTTCCAGGAGACTTTGCATCACTCTTCGTTCTTCTTCGTCTCTTGGATCTTCCATTCTTTCGCTTTGCTCAGCCATTTCCTTCTCCATAGCTAAAAGCCACGGCTTCCCAAATGCTGTTCTGATCCTTTCCTGTTCCTGATCTTCTTGAAAGGCAGCGAGGTCCCTTCGAATCGGTGTGGGCAGCGGCTCGTTATGGTCGTGCGGGAGCAACGACACGTGCTCCACCGACACTCCCCTCGTTTGTAAGAAGTGTTGCCTCTTCTTATAGCACCTTTCTTCAACCCTTTTCAGCCTTTCCTTTTCAGCGAGATGACTTTCTAACATGTGGCTCAGTTGGCGGTGACGTAGAGAGCCAGGTGAGCATTGTGCCAGCCTAGCTTTCAAGGTCGTCAGGGTCTCGTCTTCATCGGAATCGCCGACATCTTCAATGGCGTCCTCTTCAGAGCTTTCTTCTCGGGATTGCGGTTCTGTCAGAAGGCCGCAACTCTGTTCTCGTCTACAATCGCCCTGGGCGGTTTCGTCGACTTCTTCGTCTATTAAAGAAACGCTCAAAATGTTGCGCAACTCCTCCTCAGGCATACCACTTTCGTGCACAGTGGGCATTGTACTGGCCTGACTGCTCGGGCTGTCTCCTACGATATTGTGCGCCCACACAATGCAATCCATAGCATGTTTCCTCAGCCACTTGTTTGCTTCAGGTTCGACACGAGGAAGACTCTTGAAGTGGTACTTGCGCAGGCGTTTGTCCATAGCTTGATTGTGAGCTGCACCAAAATCCATTTCCACCTGGCAAGTTATGTACATGGTCGCAGTGCAATGGAAACCTTGAGCCTTTTTCCACTTCGCGTCGTGCGACGTGAAGCCCCCTTGACATATGATTTTCCAGTCATCTATGTCGAGCAGGGTGGCATATGCCTCGTCTAGGAAGATAACCTCTGTCAGGTTGTCGATCATAGCCTTGTTGAAACTCTTTTGCTTCGTGACGCGAGCAATTCGGCTTAGGGGAATGATCTGAAAAACAGGTGAGAAGAGGCTGGTCTTTCCGCTGTCAGCTGAGCCAATAGCACACAGCACAGGCTGTTTGTGTTCTTTGGGACGGAACAACGCCAGGAAATCTGCACAAAACTGCCGAATTTCATCTTCTGTTAGGCTGTTCCTTAGGATTGCCTCAAAATATCTTGGCTCCGGGTCCTTGAGTCGGTCGTAGTCCACAAACGCGCGTGGAGTTGTGAGACCCTTCTGTTGAAAAGAGCCAAAACAAAAGCACATCAGACAGTGCTACAGATCGTAAAGATTGGGTTTGAAAATTTGATTGTATCTTCTTATTTAAATGTTAAAACAGTCCAGTGTATTCTTCTCACCTGAGATTCTGAGATAATCCCTTGGACGAACGACCCAGAGGAAAAGCTCCAAAACCACCCGTCTTGTACTTCGATCAGGTCTCTGTCAATCTTAATTTGGCGTATGAAAGAGCTTTCTGGCTCGCTTAGTATGGGCAGAACACGTTGAATATGCTGGACCAGACGGTCTTTGAACGCTTCGTTTCCCATTAGGCTGTGGAGGAACGTTTTCATGGTACACAGATACTGGAACGTGAACTGTGATTTGGCCGCCAGTTTGTACACCTCGCCGCGATACACAGCATACTGCAGCTTTTTCATCACAATTTGTATATCGTTGCACAAGACTGTTACTGGACAGGATAGGGGTTTGTGCGGCGGATCTGGTAGTGCTGTCTGCGATGTACTTTGCAGGTTGTTATCAAATCCAAAGGTGTCTAACACGAGACCAGCTCGGCGTAATTCCGAAACGGATGCTGCCATCATCGTTTGAAAACTCTCAAGAACGACACGAAGGCGAACGACATTTTCCGTCGGCGCTGACTCTTGGGATTCTTCGTGGAAGTCACCATGAAGCTCCTCTTGCAGAGCCCTGCCAATCAAAACAAAAGGTTTTGCTTACGTAAGGCAATGCAATATCTCCCTGGTATTACTTTGTGAAAGTGAACTGCTGAAATCAAACTCGCGATGTTTTGAAAATGAGAAGATAAAAATTGATCAATTATCGATAATCGAATAACAGTCTCTTTTCACCGGGCAATGAAGCATGATTACTTTGATTTTTCAATGATGAATAGCATTTTTTACCTTTCTGACTATTTATGTTTGTTTATTATATATTTACTTTCATTAGCGTGCAATTTAACAGAAATTCAAAGAATATAAATTGGTCAAATTAATCTACTCACCCGAGGCAATGCTGGTACGATGACTCCACTAGTTGCATTAAGCAGAGGTTTTTGTGGTCCTTAAACACTTGACACAGCTGATTCAGGTTATGACAGCAGTTTTTCTTTCGTGACGCCCTTGATGCATAATATTCCAAACCGCAACTTGCGACAGCTCTTTGGATTCTAAGTGCATTAATGACCGAGCCATTGTTTGTTTGGCAAGCCACCCAGTAAGATATGGCTGGGAATGTTTGCTTTCCCGGCGATGAAAGCTGGGACGCATTGACGGGCGATTCGTCATTCGATTCGTCACTCTCTCTGGTCTCCTGCAATTGTGGCCTTTTTCGCTTCTTGCTGTCCAATGTTGACGTACTTATCGCCGAAAAAAAGAAGCAAATTTCCGCCAATTTTGACAAGGTTAAATCGCATTCGTCGCGTTTCTCGCATATCCAGTTCCATGCTCTTTCTATTTCGGCGTCGCTAACCCGCCAAACGCACTTAAAAGCAACAACCGAACACAGCTTTTCAACCCTCGCAACTATCTCGCACTCCGCCTTATCTCTTATTGCCTTGCTATTTAACTGAGAGCAAGGTTTGCTCATCTTGCCACATGAACATGAGCATGAACTGAGCCGTTTGAAGTTCTGACTACCCTTAAATACTGTTCCGTCACAAACATGAACAAATTTTCATTCTCAAACCCGCCGGAGAGAATAGCAGAGCAAATCACAGGTGAAAGATTGAGAACTCCATTTGATCACCACCAATAGCTTTGCAATATTCTTTTTCTCTAAATTCTTTCGTTGAGCTCAAAAACAAATAATGGCTTTCACCTAAACACTCCACAATACAAATCTCCAAAACAAGTTAATGCTTTAATACATTTGATGAAGAAAAGATTACATAAGCGTTATGTAACCTATCAATAACTTTGATATTTCTGACAAATTTCTTGTGGTTAGTTCCTTTTGAAAATAATAACGGAAAAAAGCTGATAAAGTTAAACAAATGTATTCATGCGTATGTGATGTGATGAACAATAATAAGTTGATGAGGTGAATCTTACTCTGTTGTTGGCGTGTATACTGGGTATGGCGTATACTACGGATATGGCCAGAGTTGATTAACAAATTTACTCAAACCCGCTATATACGCTTAAACCGGTATATACGCCAACAACAGAGAAAGATCATTGCAACAACTCATTAGCATGCAGTAGGCACATTTCACTCTGTACATGGCGTGTTTACCGGGTTTAGCGTATAAAGCGTATATGAGATGAATTAATTAACATCAACTACTACTACTACTACTACTACTAATAATAATAATAATTAATTTTATTTATTATTATTATTAGTAGTAGTAGTAGTAGTAGTAGTTGATGTTAATTAATTCATCTCATATACGCTTTATACGCTAAACCCGGTAAACACGCCATGTACAGAGTGAAATGTGCCTACTGCATGCTAATGAGTTGTTGCAATGATCTTTCTCTGTTGTTGGCGTATATACCGGTTTAAGCGTATATAGCGGGTTTGAGTAAATTTGTTAATCAACTCTGGCCATATCCGTAGTATACGCCATACCCAGTATACACGCCAACAACAGAGTAAGATTCACTTCATCAACTTACCTTTCATTTTTACTGTAAGTATTTTGATACTTACAGATCAAAAAGTGATAGGGAACAGAAATTTTGGGAAACGATCTCTCTCTCTCTCTCTCTCTCTCTCTCTCTCTCTCTCTCCCTCTGTCTCGTCCAGTCGAGTTCCTCTCCTTCAGTGGTGGAGCGCGGGATCCTTTCCCGCATAGCGGCGGGCTGGTAATCGAGCCTACGTAAAATGTTGCCGTCGTTATTATCAAGAGGCTTTACTAAAGTAGCTCTAAATGACTGAATCATGAAGAGCTACTTGAGTAAAATTGAGTAAAAATGTAATTTGGTTTCGTACCGCAAGTAAGCTAACCGAACACAATAAAAACTTTAACATAACAATAATGTAGTGTATTGTAAGTAGGTTAGTTATTGTTGTGAGTAGAGCAAGGCAATGTAAGTAATTATGTGTTTAGCAATAAAAAAAAAAATAAAAAAAAAGAAATAAAAATTTACATTGTGTCTAGATACCCGGCGACTGGGAAGTGTTTTCAGAAAACTAGTACTAGATACCCGGCAGTCTGAAATTATTATAGAATTTCCACAAAATAACTCATTACTTAGAATAGTACATCTTTGTTTAGAAATGTCAAGCGATTTCAGGTATTATTTTTTTAGCTGAGGAAATTTTCGAGCTTGGACAAACTATAAAATCTCGATGTTTTGACATCGTGTCCACAATGAAAATAATATTTTTTCAGAAATGCCAAGCGACTCTAAATAATGTTTTGGTTTCGTAGTGGACGAATTCTCCCAGCCATACTACAAAAATCTTGACTCACAGGCAAGGTTGTTCAAAATAATAGCTACCCGGCAGTCAAAAATTCATAGATAATCTATTTCCATAAAGATTATCGTTTATTATTTGAAAACTCCCGAGAGTATTTGAGTATTTTGATCTTTGGTCATCAACACCACGCGATCATGTTATTCAATGATTTGAGTTTGCAAGTTGTCCCATGGACTTTGTGTGACTCACAAGCACGGTTTTTCAAAAAAAAACTATATATACCCGGCAGTCGAAAATTCTTGCCGTTTTTCCACCGAAATGTCCATTCGAACCTGCTGAGAATGCTCGATCTCTGTGAAGAAATACCAATGGATTTCCGAACTCAGTTGCAATTGACCACATGACGAAAGTCCGCTACAGGTTACCAAGACATGCTGAGTTACGACAGATCTACCATTCTACTGCATTCTAAGAATTAAATGAATTATTCCGTGGAAATTCTATAATAATTTCAAACCGCCAGGTTTCTAGCTTTTTGAAAAAGAATCAGGATACTTTTTAAGAGAAAGAGTTACGCTTAGATATTTACTATTCGAGTTGCTTCGTTGAGTATCCTCTTTATCTAATTCCATGTAGTGTGCTTCACTCTTCCAAGTTCTGCTTACGACGATTCTTTGACTTTTCAACATACGAGTTGTTCCACAGGCGGACCACCCTATGTGTTCATGGTTAATAACAGAATCTATGAGGGTTAATCTATGAGCATTCTCACGAAGCGAAGAGCGAGAGCTGTCGCATTCTCATCCCCAGTTTCCTCGCATTACGCTAAGAACGCTTAGGACCATGACCCCCTATTTGGCGACCAAGTACGACGCGACGACGACGAACGGCTTGCACTTTTAGACTCAGGCTTTCCTACGGAAGCCTGAGTAATTATGCGACTTTTGCATGCGGGGCTATTTAAGTCTGAGTCAGTGGAAAATATTTTTTAAAACTCTTGAGCTTGAGTTACCAAGTTTAAATGGTCAGTAAGTATATTTATGTCGGAGTGGGAGACTGTTCCCGCAGGAATCCCACAGGGGACCAAACTGGGACCCTGGCTGTTCCTTAGTATCATGATAAACGACCTTTCTGTAGCAGACTCAACTCTCTGGAAATAGGTACATGATACCACTCTTGCCGAGTCAGTGTCCAAGAACGAGATTAGTTCCATGCAGTCATTTGTTCGGCAGTCTGAAGCTGACGGATTTCAGCTAAATGAGTCAAAGTGTAAAGAGCTGAGAATTTCCTTTTCTAGTTTAGGTAGCACTCTAGGTCCTGTAACTATTAATGATAAGCAAGTCGATTTTGTCTCTTCCGCAAAGCTATTTGGCAGTTGTAGTTTCAGATAACCTTAAGTGGAACGCGCATGTTGTCCTCTCAAACTTACTACATGTAATAAGAGTATCACCTCTGTTAAAATTTTGGGTTTCAGTCTTAAATTGTAAATGCCCAAACTAAAGCGTTTTTTTTACTTTTTTATGGCTCTATTTGTGATTTTCTTGAATTTCCTTCGGTGAAATCTTCCAAAATTTTTACAGCGCATCGCATCCTGTGGGATACGAATCTCAAACACGAAAAAAGTACGGTTTGTACAGGCAGTATTTTGGATTTTTGCAAATTTATGTCTTTTACCGGTGCAAAAAAAACTGGTCTTATAGATTTCCCTAAAAACGAGCTCCGACTAAAATAAAATATTTACTACCAGTCTGCCAAATTTTACGGAATTTCACCGAAGGAAACGCGAGAAAATTCACTGTCAATTTTACTTCTTGTAGTCATATTGACGTAACGACTCCACTTACTGTACACGAAGCCGGGGATATACTTCGGACTGCCGATTTGTAAGACTTATAGGTGTAGAAACACTTTTATCATGCAGTATAGTTTTAATTATAAATAGTTTCGATATCTTATCATTACTGTATTATATTTTTAGGTACCGTTTTATTTTATATATTTGTAATTTTAACGAGTCATAAAGTTTTACTAAATAAAGCTATCTATCTATACTCAACTTCAACGGTGCATTAAACTTTGTAAGTGTATGTCCCAATCTGTTACAAGTGTTTACTCAACTCTGTATTAAAAAGCCACATAAACTTTTTTAGTGTACATTCAACTCTGTAAATTTTAACTTTGTTAGCGACATAAGCTGTGTACATAAATCTTTGTAAGTGTACATTCAAATCTGTTACGGGAACACTACTTTGTTAGTGTACATACATCTTTTTACGCACCCGTTTTTTCCTACCTCAGTAAGTGTACATTCAACATGGAATGCAAATGTGAAAATTAACGTTTTCAAAATTAAAGTACTCTATTCTTTCTCTTTTTGTGAGATTTTCTTTGTTTTTCTTGCGATTTTTTTAGCATTGTGAGGTACATTTTCTTTAGTTAGGGAGACTCAGTGCTGATGGAGTCATAGTCTTTAAGTAGCTGATTTCCCTTTTTTCCCTTTTTTTGTTTTGATAAGTTCATCCCAGTATTCCTGGGCCCATTTTGTGTATAGTAAAAAGACGCATATAAGAGGAATTTTAGAGGTCAGGCTGAACAGATTCTTTTATTTTAGGATGAACAGAGTGAATTTGGTTGGAAATATTGAAAAATTTTAGACTTTGCGGGGCACGAATTTTTTTCGAGATATTCCTCCACTACGGTCATTATGGGCTCAATGAGCGTAAGCTCTTCAGCTCATCATGCAGCCATTGCGGATTTTGACCTCCTGTTTTTGCGATTTCTGGTGAGTAAATATTGCTTTCTTTAATTGTTTTGAATTTGCTTTAAGTAAAATATACAGCCTACACGTCAAATCGAATTGACCCAGAACTAAACCAAAGCCTGTTTCAGACTTAGATCCCACAATTCGGCCAGGTTTGTCATGTACACGACAGACACTATGCCATGTTGTCACAACCTCGTGTTGTTTTTATTTCCCATCATGCCTTTGAACTTTACAAGTGGATAAGGTGATAAACGATGACGCATACATGCTAAGGTTTACGATCGCTGCGTGACAATTGCTATAAAGCTTCATTACAAAGCTACGAAATTGCGTTAAGTACCACTGAAATGCCAAATGAATTTAATGGCCCTAAGTAGAATAATATCAGTAATAGATAACGTCCTGAATTTCATAAAGAGGAAACTGTACTTCCTTGCTGATTGTCTTCGCTCGTGTGTTACACGCGTAGGCCCGGATCGATCAGGCGAAACAAGATATCAAGTTTAATGAATCTAACCTTAGCAGGACAGAATTCTTAAGAAAGCAAACACACTGCAGATAACATTGATCAACTCTGTTTCCAACTATCTAAAATATAGGCATTGAATTGATTATTTACCTGCATTTTGATCCCATTTGGGTGACAGTCATGGTTACCAAAAGTCACACAGCTTTTAAGATCGTCAGTGTCTCATATGTGCCCTATTTCTATTTCTTCCAAATTACCTACATTTTTATCTCAATCTTTTTTTTATCAGCTATTGAATTTCAGGGGTAGCAGTTAAAGTTACATCTGCTGGATTATTCCTGGCTACCCATAATACTTATTTAATAAAGAACAATAAGTAATTATTATAAATAATGTTACAGTCAAATGCATAATGACAATGACGACTCTAGAACTTTCATGATAAATGCTTCGAGTGAAGAGTGAATTGTCTTGCAAACTGACTTCATCAGACAAGAAGCTTTCCTTCGAAAACCAAGCTTGCACACGTTCAACTTCTTTAGCAGATAACTGATGTACATGTAGCTCACCATCACAGCTTCAACCAACTTACCTGAGATATTGACATAGTCATTAAGACTGTCTCGTCAGTATTCATTAAAATATAAAACATTTTGGTACGAATAATACCACTAGAACCGCGATTAATAGACACTGCCGTTAATAAACTATTAGACTACCTAATATCTTTGTTGTGAAACTTCTTCACTGCCATCTTGGAATTATGATCGGGTTTCACTTTTGTTAAATTGGAGTTTTTTGAGTTAATGGTAAATGGCCAATCAGAACGGAACTTACCATCAAGCATTTTTGGTGACCATTTGCACAAATCGTTGACAAGCCAATTTTTCTGTGTAACTGATAAACAACCCACATTTCCAGAACGCTGTGAACAAGACATTGTGCAGTCGAATATCATAACACGGTAATATGTATTTATTGGACTACACTTGGCACAAGCCTCAATAAAAACTCGAGACCTTGTTGTAGCTAGTAATATATAAAGTAAATGGTCAGTTATATTAGTGCACATGCATATTTATCTGCATCCACTCAACCTTCCCACCCTACATTCCACCAAAATAACAAAATAGGGTAAACATAATGCATATGATATAGAATATTCGCCTTTGATTTCGTCCTGTATTTTTTTGTAACATGGTATATGTATAAAACAGTTACACAAGCTTTCTCAAGGTTTACTGAGAAATGTTGCACTTGTCACTTGCATTTTCTTTGAATAAAATACCATACATAAACTGTGACAAGCAAACAGTGAAAATAAGGCTTTCACTTCATATAGACGACACAACATTTGCTAAACAATAAACACAAATGCTTGACACAGAACACACAGAACAATGCTATATTGTCCTAATCTACTGTACAGCAAATGATTCATTTACCCAATCATCCATTCAATTGTAAGCCTGCTGATAGCTAAGACACATGTCAGGAAGGAGCTTGACGCTTATTGATGTGCCACCAACATTAATAAACACAATAGTACACAATAACCACTTAATTTCGTGGTTAAGAACATGGATGAGTTGGCTTATAGAACCCTTTGATTTCTTTATGGTTAGTTATTGCAATCAGGAGCTCCTCTTTTAGGCTTGGCTAAATCTATATATTAACATGGATGTCCAATATTAAAGATGTACCTGTGGTAGTGATGCTGTTCTCTTATTTTTCAAGGTATGTGGCTTGGCGTACGGACGTGCTGACGGACGGAAGGACGGACGGACATACAGATAGTCACGTGACAAACAAAATCTTTTAGATCGATAGGTTACCAAATTTTCTAAGGTATGGGGCGCCGCTCGTGCGCCTTCGGCGCTCAGGAGCTCCGCTATTATAAACTAAATGCGATTTTGAGATGGCAATACCGCAATTTATTATAAGGCTCGTGTTTGTAGCCGATATGACGCGCGCTCTGATTGGCCAATTCCGAGGCATTATATATTTAGCTCATATTAACCGAGCTGGAGGTCTGTATGGGAGAATCTTGACCGAGGTCGTGAGTACAGACCGAACGCAGTGAGGTCTGTACACACGACCGAGGTCAAGATTCTCCCATACAGATCGACTTAGCTCGGTTAATAAGATGTTTATTATATGGCAAAGAGGAAAACTTTAATTCGTTTAATGTAACTGGTTTGCTGACAGTTTGCTTGCGAACGGCGATGAGCTTAACTTAAACCTGCCGAAATTTGCTCGTCCTCTTTACTTTTTTTTTTGTCATCAGGCTTTTTGGCATTTCCATAAATGATTGAGAAGAAAATACAAGAAAACGGTGAACATTTTTGTATTTTAGTTTGCTACTTTTTCAACGCAAAATGAAACCGGTCTGGCTAGATGCCGGTCTAGACGGGAAAATCTAGACCGCGGTCAATATCGATTTCAGCCAATCAAATTCGTGAATTCGGTAGTTCCCAGTCTTTGTGAGACACAGCCATATAAAAATCTCCCGTAATGCCCACGGGCCGATTATGGGTCTGCTAAACCAACGCAAAAAGCCATATAGTAAACAACTAATTAACCTCGAACGTTAACTGTCTTTACGGGAAAATGTCAAACCTCGGCCTTACTGTATTGACTTCGCTATCGCTCGGTCAATACGGCAAGGTCTCGGTTTGAGATTTTCCCATAATGATGTCACTTTCGGTTAATAAGTAGTTATTATATTTTTCTCAGCTCGTGAGCGGGCGGAATTCAACAAATCCTGCAATCTGATTGGTTCCTGATGCGGGCGGAATTTTCTCATCCGGACCGCCACAAAGGGAGGAATCCGGCACCCTGGTCAAGTTAATCCATTTTCGTGAACGTATTACAGAGTATTAGCGGTAATCATCAATCTTTCGCCCTTTTTACACTTCCAGACGATTAATCAACGGAAGTTTATCTCCATACACCTTTAAATGGCAAGGAGAGTCACTGTAATTAAATTCAATTGAGTTTTTTAAAGTTGTGAGAGTTTGCTTAGTTGTTTGTGGCTCGGCGCTGTAATGGCGCGTAATTCTGTGTCTCTCTCTGTACAATTTTAAGTAAAAAATGAGTCAATTTCAGTCGAGATCGTTGCTGTATTTGGGATAATTTTAGTGGAGTACACTTAACTATCTTAGCTATCTGCTATCTTAGCTAACTGCTACTCAATTTACGGTAGAAAAGTCTGATTTCGAGTCATTCGCAACGACTGACAGAGATTGTTTTTGTAGTACAACTTCAAACTTTGCACCAAAATTTCACACCGGAAAAACACTTTTGGAGAACTTAACTGGTGAATTGAATCCAACCACCGTAAAGTAGTTCGAAATAAATCTGTTCTTTAATACATCTTTCTGATGTTGCGGAATTTTTGTTCCGTCCGCTGGTTCAATTGAGGACTGTATCCATCACACTCAGAAACACGAGTTTATTCGTCTAACCTTACACTCTCAAGGGTTCTACTATCTGAATAAAACGTAAGTGAGCTTACAGTTTTCACTGCTATCTTGTGCAATACAGTACTTTACCTGTCACATGTACAGCTTACAGTATTATAACTATCGTACGATGTACCTAGTTCACATGATCTCCTTCCTTATTTGGTTCAATTAATGCGTGCAAAGTACATCAGCTGCTAAACTGCGGAATAGTTCAATTTACTGTGAAATGTTACACTCTATCACGTAATCATTGACTAATTCCTTCAGTGTACATTTAATATTTGACTTATTATTAATAGACAACTAACTTATTTTTTGTCCACCCAAAGGCATCGACACATTTAACTTGCAGCCCATCGAAAGCGCGATAGACGAAAACATCTGGTACAAGAAGCTCCCCTTGAAGAGAAACGGCCTTGCAAACATCATGAAACGAGTGGCACAGACAGCAGAGATCCAAAACGAGGGGAACGTCACCAACTCATCGGGTCAACAGCTATTCAAAGCCTTCGAGATCATTTCGATCCTTTGGTAATCTTAGAGCTCACTGGTCATGTTAATCGCGGTTCCATCCAGTCCTACAGCCACAATTCAATACAAACACAGAGGGATATGTTTGACAGATTGGCAGAACCACGAAGATCCTCTACAAAGGTCCTCATCAATACAGCTACAACTGTAAATGTCTGCAGTTCCGAGCAGCAACAGTTCTTCGTCAATTTGTTCAACTGCACAACCTTGCAATCTTGCCAGATTAACATTAAATTTCATTTTTCTTGTTTTAATCCAATGCTTTGCTTTTTAATATTTTAGTGTGTCTCATATCTTTTTTTATATATATTATCGTTGCATATTTGAGAATCTTTCTATATTTTAAATTTTTAACACGTCATCTTTTTATTCTGTAAAGATTTATTTGAGGGCCACTGGATTTTCAGTGATTACTGTCATGTGCTACCAAGTGGGGGCTGGTAGCTACCTGTGATCTCGCCGCTCCTCTGGTTTCTATGATCGCCCCAGTAAAGAAATCTGTCAATCATTTGAGAACCGTAACGAGCATGCGCATAACGCGAAAATAACGCGAGGAAACCGAAATATTTGGTGATGGACAAAACACTGACCCCTAGTCCATGGACTACCCTAATGGACTACCCTCAAATGGACTACCCCTAAAAAATGCTATTTCAGATGAGTGGTATGTTAAGAAGCTGCGATTATATACTTACACTGCACGGAGGATGCTTTTCTTTTCACTCCGCATCGCCTTCAGCCGCCATTTTGAATAACTACACTGAATAAAATTGATCCAATCCAGACAACTCTTTTCCGAAAACGTTTATTTAGAGAATAAAGATGTTGTTGTTGTTATTGTTGTTGTTGCTGTTGCTAAAGGGACAGTCTCTGGGATGTTGTGGCACAGTGGGCTTAATAGCGACTTTGTTGATGATTTGTCCAAGTATGCTGTTTCAAAATTGGTCCATACTCCGGTAACAAAGGAGGAGGAAGCTTCGATAGACTACCATATACTGAGTCTCGCAAAACCACAAAAATTTCCACATAATTATAGTCCAGGCCAGCCAAGAATACTACTGCTTCCACTCCACTCTGAATTTTTGTAGCGTAGTCGTTGGAATTTCTTGCTGTGCCATAGCTTTATCCTCATTCCCATTTCTATTTCATTTTGATACACTCGGGAGAAAAAAACAGAAGACTAGCTGCTTCTGTGCCATAATTTTCGGCACAAAACAAGCAAAACAAATCATGAGTAACATCCTGAAGATCATTTCGTCTGTTCGAGAAAGACTGAGCTACTGAATCACATGGGAGCAAGACTGAGTTGTCCACGGAATATTTGATTTGATTTGAGTCTACGCTGTTTGTGCACAGCGATTGTTTTACTCAATTTAGTTACTCAAAATGGCGGTGAAGGCGTTGCGGAACGAAAAGAAAAGCAACCTCCGTGCAGTGTAAGTATATAATCGCAGCTTTCTTAACATACCACTCATCTGGAATAGTATTTGTGGAATAGTATTTATTTACAGTGTGGGACCCAGTTCTCGGCCACTTTTTGTTCAGCGTTTATTTTTCGCGCCACAAATGAATCTGAATAAAAAGCAATTGTTTCCAAAGGTAGCTTGATTCCTTGTCTTCCGTTCTGCCGAGCTTTGTTTCGTCCTGCCGAGTTTTTCTGTGAGCACGTCGAGGTGACGCGAAGGTGGGGGAATTTGGTTTTCCCGAAAACGTGCTTGTTTACGGCTACTCGAATTACATGGTTTTATTCAAGTTTATATTTTGTCCGTCTAGAAGGCCCAAATGAAAAAAAAGCTATCTGTTAAATATAAACTTTTCCTGGCCTGTTTAATTCTTTGACCTAAATTCACCCCTCAATATTTCCTTAGTGCTTTTGCGTATTTGCCTATTCTCGGCCACCCTGCTCGCCTTCAACACTAAAAGCGCTCATAGTTTTGTGTGGAGTATTCGTGTTAAGTCACTTGTAAAACTAAAGCTGTAATGGGATAGCATGCTGAAAACTATGAGCTCTGACTTAACCCCGTTTTAAATACCCAACTCTTTTTTAGCCTCGCTTGACTGCACTTAAGAGAAAAACTAGGTGTGCAAAAAAACTTCCTTTTCTAACATGAAACAAAGCTCCTTAAGGATAATTTGTGATCGAAATATCAAAACACAAGCCTTATAAGTGATTTAACAACAAGAAATGGTAATAAAGCGTTGTTTATTCTGAGGAATCGCGTGCACTCTTTTATGGCCGAGAACTGGGCCTGCTGGCCGATCACTGGGCTCACGAACGAAGCCTCCATTTTCGTTATTACTCGGGAGAAAACAGCGTTGAGCAGTCGATAGCTCTACATGTGTAAACTGAATGCTGAAGCTAGTTATGCGTGAAATTTTAAGTCCTTACGGCTATTCCAAGGTAAGAAATAAAAGTTTATGTTTTTTGTGGCCGAGAACTGGGCCCCATACTGTAGTCCATTTTAGGGTAGTCCATTTGGGTAGTCCACGGACTAGGGGTCACTGTTTTGTCCATCACCATCGCAGCCTCTTAACATACCACTCATCTGAAATAGCATTTTTTAGGGGTAGCCCATTCGAGGGTAGTCCATTTGGGTAGTCCATTAGGGTAGTCCATGGTAGGTAGGTCAGTGTTTTGTCCAATACCGCCAATTGACCCCTTCGTCTAAACTTGCAGTCGCACCTTCACTTGCAGAAACGTCGAAAGGAAAATCAAAATTGCCTGGAAATGTCTCGATGGCTTCAGAACACATCTAAGTCCTTCTAAATCACCTGGAAACGTCTTGATGGCTCCGGAAACACATCCAACTTCTTCTAAATTGCCTGGAAATATCTCGATAGCTTCCGAAACACATCTAAGTCCTCCTAAATCACCTGGAGGTGATGTAAAGATGGCCTTGGAAACACATTTAACTACTCCTACATCGCCCGAAAATGTCTCGATGGCTTCAGAAGTTCATCTGACTTCTTATACATCGCATGGAAATGTCTTAACGACTTCGGAAACACCCTTGACTCCTTCCACATCAGGTATTTCCAATACTTATAGCTTAGAAACGCAAGTAAAACTACCTAAACTAGACCTGAGAAAGTTTGATGGAGACATAAG
>NW_028301553.1:19315000-19400000 GCF_042242905.1 Orbicella faveolata
GCCTCCTTGTTTAATATTGGACATCCATGTTATAGTCAATTGACACCTGTCAAAACAAGGTATCCGCTGACCAGTATCATGTGACCACCTCCACACTGATGTCAACATTTCTGTTGAATCAAAAACTTTGCTTGTTAGATAGAGATGATACATATATCAGCTTAGTGAATTAACTCTTTACACAAATGACTTTCTTCTGTGTTTTTACTCATAAAATTTGGATACCTTTTGCCCGTGCTCGTACGTGTTTGCCAGGTTTCTTTACACATATGGACTACGTGGACTCTTGTGAAATACGCAGTGACTTTACCTGTAAGATGCGAAGTGAAATCGACGTCTTTGACGTGAAATTTGAAATTGACGACATTCGTTATCATTACATAAGATTTTTTGTGAGAATTGTAATTTATATTGTTGGAAAGCTAAGCATATGTAATAGATTTTGGATAGAAGAAAAAAGTATAGGCAACTTTTACATGCGTAAAACATTAGCTGATGAAGGAAAATTGGCTCTGCTAGTGTGTTTATCCGTATCGCATGTGTCGTGTTTACTCGCCTCGTTACTTGATAAAGCATGCAGTAAAATCAAAGCTTCATTTTTTTACCGTAGATTTGCTTTCATTAGCAACTGTAATTCCTAAAAAATGATGTGAATGCAAAAAAACTGTCCTTAATTAATGATGAATCGTGTTGATAAAATTGAAAACAAGGCCGATTTTTAAACACGCTCTGATTTTGGTTCACACAAGAGATTTATAAAGCGAAAAAAATACTTTTTCGATAAAAGAAAACCGTAGCGGGTTAGAATGACTTGTAATTTTAAAGAAATCTGCAGGGCATTTGAAGTTCCCACGGTACCCTAAGAAATTTAACAAATCACTTCCAAAAACCGCGTGCAGTCGCTATGCACCAATGAACATGAAAACACGAAAAGCCTAGCGCCAGTCTACGAAATATAATGAATTAAAGCTTGTAACATGGAAGCTTTTTTTTATAAATACTGGTAAGACTGGTAAATAAAGAACAGAATTTCATTTAGCCATTTTCCCTGTTATTATAGAAAAAAAGCGGCAAACTGATTATACATGAAACTGACCCGTAATTCACGTCGTTTTAGCGTCTTTTTCGTGAAAATATATTGCCTGAAGGATCTAAAATTTTTGGCGACTAAAATACTTGTGCTGGCGACCAAACCTGAAACCTTAGGGGTTAGCTGGCCCCATGGTTTTTTCTTGAAATTCGAGCCCTGTAGTCCAGCAAGGAGCTTCAATTTCTTGCGCTGAAATAATATTTACCCAATCAAGTCAACGACAGTTCTGCCGGGCAAAAATATTTTTAAAAATGAATAGTATAACTTGTAGCTACCTCTTTTCGTTCCTTGCGATGCGCCGTTCGCTTGCAATACGTGCCTTTACAAGGGTCTTCCGTTGAAAAATTCAATTGTAGGAAAGCATTTTTCTTCAATGACATCCTTCTTGTGTCTCCACCCACAAGCTCAAATCGGTATTGAGTTTTGAAACAGTCGTCTGTGAAATGCTCGTTGCACACATACACAGAGTATGAGAGTAACTCAACTCAATGCGAACTTTTTATTGGTGATGGAAAAAAAATACACGGTTTTTAGAGTGACCCTCTCCTTTAACCGATCAGAGCACGTAAAGCACTATTCACTTGTGTGGTATATACTAAAAAAACAATATTAGTACTGATTCGAGAGCATGCATGTGTTCTAATTGATTCAGACAACACCTATGCAAATAGCATTCGGAAAATTACTGGCGTTTTGATTTCTTTTCTCACGTAGAAAGAGCATGTTTGTTTGCTCGAGGTCGTTTTATTTATTTCTGAACGAAATGGTGTTTCTTTCCCGATATAAGTGCTGTGATGAAACGAGATTTTCAAGATGTTCATCCCAAGAAAATTTGATGGCTTTACCGTAATTGTTTGGTTACAACTCTCTGAATATGTTTACATTACCTATTTTAATTAATTAAACCCTAAACCCTAAGTTTTAATTAACCTGTTCTTAACCCTTTACATATTTTAATAGGTAAAATTCAGAGATTTCCCTTTACGCGTTTTATCGCGTAAAGGGAAATCTCTGAAGTTCTCTTGTTATGTGACTCCTATCAAGCCAAGATCACACAGGTCATCAGGAGCGTTTTTAAATAACTGTGTTTATATGTGAGAAATTCCCTTCACTCTTGTATTTACTTGTCTTTTTTCCCGATATTTTAAGATCGTGTGACCGCAAGTTTGTTTGTTTCGCAGAAGTGTCGTCGTAAATGTCATCGTAGCATAAAGGAAAAGGGAACTGTCACAAAAGCCAAATCTTTGTTTGTGGGGGGCTTGGAAATTCCCCTCAAAAAGTCTTCGCACAGAAAAAATGTCCAGACTTTTTGCCACAAAAATTCAATGGCCTGAGGTTGTGCAGATAGTCCATGATTGATAAGCCCATCTTCTTAGGGGGGATAATAACAACTAAGGTTTTCTCTTTCCTTTAGAAAAAAATATTCACCATTTTCAGTTAATTTCGTTAACGGGCCTCACTTGTCGCACAGAAACCACGATCACTGCAAACTTAAAAAAACCATCCGCGTTAAGGCCTCTAGCTAGGCCTCTTGTTAATATATAATCTATCTGAATATGGAAAACTTAACATACCAAATAAATACATGTATCTAAATATATCAAGCAACTATTTAAATCACACAGCAAAACAGTCAGAAAATTTATTGGCAGAAACAAAGAATGGTTTGAATTTACTTTGCCATTCATGTCCCAAAATTCCTAGTCTTCATAGAGATTTAACATTACATGTAACTCTACCAAAATTTGCAGATGCTGTACAAAGCAATTTTTTTTTTGAGATTAAAAGAATTATTTTAGCTCCAATGTTTCTTGAGGGAGAGCATAACATTATAACTGGCATTTTCTTTCTTAACCCTTTCCAGAAAAGCAAGAAACATCACTTGGACACCTTAGCTAGGTAAGTCGCTTATCCTTATTGGGGGAGGAGAGGGGGGGGAGAAAGGGAAGCAGATTAAAGATCTATATACAATATTTTTTCCCGCATATCATCATTTATACCCCTTTAAAATGTGTCACGTTTTTATTTATTGTGTATTGCAGGTGATGCAAGTCGTACTATTGTGCATCTGCATGTAACCCAGATGAACACTGAGAATAAGATGCTTTCAAGACTTTAGTCAGCTGACACTTGAACTGTTAAAACTCATTCTTTGCAGAAGACATTGGTTACAAGCATATAAAATGGCTCTCCAAGCTGCATGTATAATTACAGAGTTGGAAACACTTTATCAATGTACCTTATTACATGAAATTTTCGCGACACGTATTTCGCGATTTTGAGGTTCGCATATTTCGCGACACCTTAATTTCGCGATTTTGCGAAAATTTTGCATTTCGACTCTCTTTAATTTCGCGTTTTTGAGTGAGACACACTTTATTTCTTTGTCAATGGTATTTAACATGTCCCTGAATTTGATCAAACAACTTAATCAACAATGTCCAAATAAACAGAAACGCAACTGATTATGTAAACAGTAACAAGAAAGATGTTCTCAGTGTTTACAAGGCAATTGAACTAGTAGAACAGCACTACAAGGAGCCAGTAAATGGACAGTTTGAGGATTGTACAAAAGAAGTGCTACCTGGAGTGGAGACGGAAAGCCGTAGTGATGAAGAGGACCTGAACATTACCACAGAATAGTTCAAAATGATTGTTATAAACGTGTGTAATGGTAATAAAGTCACTTTTTAAATTATTGACATAATATGAGTCACTTAATTTCGCGTCACTTAAATTGCGCGATTTTTTTTTAAATCACGAAATTCGTGAAATTAACGTGTCGCGAAAACTTCATGTAATAAGGTATGTTTCTTAAAATTTAGTCAAGAATGTTAACAAGTTAAATCCATCTGAACTCGCTCCATGTGTCAAACCTTAAAGGAGCTCAGTTACGGTTTGAGCATATTGAAACGTTTAGCCTCAATTTTTCAAATTCGTCGTTTGCAATCCATGTCAATCTTCTCCATCCTTAGCCATCCTCGTTCCTTTATGGTTTATCATTATCTCTTTGGTGTTTTTCTATATTATTAAACTGTTATTTTCAGATTTCTTACCATTTAAAGGTAATTTTGTAGGTGGCCAAAATAACTCAAAATACCGTGACTAAGCTCCTTTACTCAAGAAATGAACTTATAGCTTCATAGTGGAACATAGAAATTACATAACAGAAACTTAAAATTAGCAGTTCTATATCGTGTTCATATACATGGACATATAACGTAGAGTATCACAATCAGTCTTCATATTAGGACCACAATTAAATGAAACTACTAGACCCCATCATAAAGGTACACAAAAGCTGAACATGTTTATCTGTCTCTACTAATAAAATACAAATCTTGCAATGTTTATTTGAAGTATAAGCTATCCTAACTGTTCCAGCTTATACCTGTTGAATTTCCATTCGGTTCTTAAAATGGTGGTTATCATGCTGTACTTCTACCACATGTGTGTCCTGCTGCTATAAAGATTGTTATTTATAACTCAGAAAAAATTGTATAATCTGTGTGTATAGGAGGCTGCTGGCTAGAATGTCTCCTCTTTGCTTTTATGTGTTACATTATGGTAGTCAGTATTTCAGTGGACTTAATAAGAAAGAAAATGCTCCTAATAAAAGCAGTGTTTATCTTGATTAATGTTGTTGTATTTTGTTGAAATCTATTTTCAATTATGTAATAAATATTTATAATTTATAAATTAATTTTAACAGAGAGCAAATTCAGCCACCTACAGTGTAAAGGGTGGAGGGCGTGGTGGCCTCATGGTTAGTGTACTTGTCTCCGGATCAAGCGGTCCAGGTTCGAGCCCTGGCCGTGGACATTGCGTTGTGTTCTTGGGCAAGACACTTTATTCTCACAGTGCCTCCCTCTACCCTCTCTATAAATGGGTACCGACAAACTTAATGCTGGCGGTAACCCCACAATGGACTAACATCCCATCCAGGGGGGAGTGGAAATACTCCTAGTCGCTTCATGCTACAGAAACCGGGATAAGCTCCAGCCTGGTGGGCCACTTGGCCTGTATGCAGACTTGACCTTTACCTAAAGGGTGTCAATAAGCAACCACTTGACATCAGAGCCCATGCATCAAGGATGTTTATTTTCCTGTTTTTCACTGCTGTACCAAGAAGAACTCCACAATGATCAATTCCTCTTCTCTTTTTATTCAACTAACTTTTCTACTTTCATCCAATTCACCAATGAGCTGGCTCACAGGAGCCTTTGATTGTGTCCGTGGTCTTCGACCTGACCCGTCGGGTCGACGAAACATCTCCGAAGCTTACGCTTAAGCTTCTTAACAAGCTGTGTTGTTAGGTCAACGACGAATGGGATGGTAAGCCAGATAGTTGAATGCTGCTTGTTGTGGGAGGTGTCGATGGTAGTAGGATCTGGAGCCCTGTTCTGTGCATTTTAGTAATCCGATCAATTAATAAGTTCGCAACACGTTTAGGAAAACCGATCCACGATAAAAACTTTCTTATTAGCTTGCGCTCGGTTTTAATTTTGTTGGGAGTGCAGATTCGGTGTACGCGGTCAATCAGTGCTCTAATCCAAAAAATCTTGTGTCGCCAAGGGACAAAACTTTCAAAGTTAGTGTACTGTCCAGTAAAAGTATCTTTCCTGTAGATGCCAAGACCATCACTAGCGATGTTGATGTCCAGGAAGTGCGGAGTGGTATTTTCGAATAATTTAAAGGTAAAGCTTCCTGTATGTCACCTCAGTCTGAAACTGAAGATGATATAGAATTATATCGAAATATTACTAGTACCTCAACAATTCTGTGCATTTGTTGCCTGTATTATAGACACAATGCATTTACTCGGTATCACGTTTATTCTTTCTCTCTTAAAACTATCAGCGGGTAATGGATTTTGGTAATTTATTCCTCTCAAGGAAACTCGAATCCCTTTCGAGGGATTATTCAGCCCTTTCGAGGGATTATTCAGCCCTTTCGAGAGATTATTCAACCTTTTTAAGGGATAATTCAACCCTTTCAAGGGATAATGCAGCCCTTACGAGGGAGTACGCATCCCTTTCGAAGGATTATGCAGTCAGAGCACAACGCAGTCAATTCACCGCGATTTCATGAGAGTAGTGGTATGGGCTAGTCCAGTACAGATTTGACAGGTATTGTGATGCAAATGAAAAGGTATTGTTATGGAAAGGAGTTCTATTGTTTTCTCGAGTTTGACGTATCCATGGTAGCCAGAAGCCCCGCCCCCTATGACGTCATTAATCTCGTTTCCATGTTGACCGAGTGAAAAGCCTGGTTTCTAACATAAACAAAGTAATCACGCAATTTTAAAGTTAACCATTAACTTTAATATCAAATGTTTCCCTAAAATTACAGGACAGAGCCGTGTGCAACTCCCTAGTGGATTGCGCTCCTTATGAATGAAACTATTTACGAAAGTGTTTACAAATGGCACAACAGTTCAATCATGTCCACGTCCTCGTTTGTTATTCTTTCATAGCCATAGGGATATGTTTTGAAGGTGTAGGGATCTATCACTCGTTTTTCGTACACAAGCTGGTACTTTTTCGTCTGAGAGGCTGTGGTCAGTGAGTACTCTTTGGAGTTTCGGACGATGTGATAAGGCTTGTAAATATCAGTTTGTCGCGTTTTCTCGAGAGGGCGTTGAATTTCGTCTAAAACATTTTGCCGCAACACTTGATAATTTAACTGCTTGCTACCTTCACTGTTTAAAGAGATTCCCCTCACTTTGCATTCTTCTTTTTCTTTCTTCGTGAGGTAGCCATAATTTTTCGGTCCCGCGGACGCAAATTCAGTGATGAAGTCGTCTTCTCCCAACTCGTTCTTGAAATCATCGAGAAAGTCGTCAAGGGGAGGATTGTTTTCACGAGGTAAACTGGAAAAAATAACGCTGTCGGTGTCTGTGTACTGTACTCGTTCTTGTAGCATGTCCAGAGCTGCATACAAACGAAGTTGAGCCCAACATGTCGTGAAACAAGCGATGAAAATGTTGAGGTTTGGTGAGACAGGTTCGTCATTCGATTTCAGTTTATAGTGAATTTCAACGATGTCTTCAGACAATACACTCACGTAGCAAATGTCATTTGCATCACTTTCATGGAATGCACTGAACCTCATAGGATCTCCGAACTCTTTGATTTGAGTTTTGTTGGTGCGCTGGCCAAACTTCCCCCACATGGAATTTAACATCATTTTTGCAAGGCTACGTTTGCCGGGATTCTTTTCAATGTTGTTGCGGTTGAGTTCGATGCCCTCTTTCGCTTTGTAGGATCTCAGATGTTCTTGCTGTTTGACGGGATCATCGTCTACATGAGCTGGCCAGCCGCTTGCCTCCTCTTTAATCTTTAACCATGTATTTACATAGTCTTTAAAGAGATCTTTCCTCGTTTCAGAAAAATGCCACACTTCGTGAATGTAAGTTATTTTGTAGCCCTTCTCAACGGCTTTGTTCAGTTCGGGGGTACATCATGTACCTGTAATTTGTCTTTCACTGTCGCTGTGACTGCAAACCCAGGACCGTTGTAGCATTGGTTTTTCCATCTCTTCTTGTACACAGGCTCTACATAGCGGGAATGTCAGTTTACCTTTTTCACGCAGCGGAAGTACTGGATGAAACAGTTTTTCTGGAGGTAAGATTGTGACCTTGGCAATCCCGAAGTAATTTTGGATGTCTGTGTCTTCCGGCTGAAATATAATTTCAGGGTGGCCGACAGGATACTCAGCATTCTTATTAATGAACGGATAGAGAGATGTAAAATCATAGTAATGAATCTTCTCTCCTGAGGCGATGTAAGCTAGATGATAGAGTTTGACAGCGTTTGTTCGTCCGCCGCAGAAGGCATCACGGGGATTTAGTGGCTCCACCAAATCGAGGCTGGCTACAAAGTTCCTGACGTACTGCCTTTCTTCTTTCATTTTCCGCCAATCACACTCCCACATTTCGATGACGTTGTAACCTTTGTCACGCAAGAATTGTAGTTTTTCCTGGGTGCAGAGATACACCTCGGCAGTGCAGCGGTGCTCTAATCTAAGGTGTGTTTCGGATCTGTTGGGATAGCATTTACGACAGCCATGCCAAAAGCAACCTTGAAATTCGTAGACGGTGTTCGTAGTTGCATCGTAGCCGTCCACGGTGTAGCGACTGTTGGGGATACGGTATTCCCCATCATTTACAACATGTTGAATTCTCCCACTGATCTGACTTTGTTGCCACAGTAGATATTCCATGGCAACTTTCGACTGATTTGTTTTTAGTCGCCAACCGTGGAGAGGCTCGGAAGCAATTGTGTTGGCTTCCATTCGGTTTTGTCGCAGGTCTCGATTGCATGCCGAAGCTATAGTAATATGACTGAAGGGGTCAAACTTTGTCTCTTTTTCAAAAAGCCGTTTGAAAGTAAGGCATCCCTCCTTCAGTAATTTCACGTCCGACTCGCAATATTCCAGCGATTCTTTCTGGAAATCGAACACTACATTCTCAGCTCTTTCTTTATTATGCCATTTCTCGAAGTCTTTACGGCCGTTGACAGACATTGATTCAGGCATGTAAAATTCTTTCTCGGGAATTGGTCCCACGTAGTCTTGATTTTCAGGCGTGTTAAACAGGTGAGGAAAATAGCCCTTCTTTAACTCTGTCAATCCGAATGTCTTTGGAAATGCAGAAAGCGGCATTTGAAAAAATGACAGAGAGTCAATTAAGTTAATATTGTCAAAGGTTAATTGGAGAAGTTTAGCTCCATTTCTGATTTGATTGAGGACCCTGTGTTGGCGATGATATTCCTCCACGACGAAATAGGAGTCGTAGCCAGAAAAGTTATGGGCCAAAACAGTTACATTGCGCGTGTCTTCTTCAGTTAACGTATCCAGCCATTCCAGGAAATCACGAATGCAATCTTCACCTTTGAAGTGGAGTGGACAATTATCATCCTCAGTTTCCGCTATTAAAAGATTAGGGATGTGTTTGCCAGTGTCTTGCATCGCCTCAATATCGAAGAAAACGAGAATGGGAGGCTTTTCATCATCATCATCATCATTACCATTATCCTCTGCTTCGGCTTCGGTTCGTTGCTTGCGTTTTTTTTTTTTCTTTCTCTTCTTCTTTTTTTCTTTTTTCTCTTCGGTTAACTCTTCCGGTGTTTTAGGTATCTGAATAAAGCATCGGTGGCTTGCGGCCTCTATGTACTCGTGGCAAGAGGGACAGTCTATGTAACCGCATTCATGTTCTTGTTGCTTCTTGAGAGCCACCAACAACTTTTTACAGCTACGACATTTGCGGCGTTGACTGCAAACACTGATGTTTTTGGAGTCAGCGGTTTTTCCCTTGTAGGATTTCGTCAGATGATTTTGAAAACAAACATCACCATAAAACATCCGCTTACAGGATCCGCAGGGTGTAGCTGGTGGTTGATTACGACACCTGGCCTCTGTAAAGTCCTCACATCCCGTTTGTAAGCAGGAAGAACAATGATCAGGGTTGTTTTCACAGGCGTGTTGACCTGCGTTATTGTAGGGTTTGAGACACCTTGCGCAGAAATAACTGTTACCAAAGAACCCAGGTAACGTAGTGATCACATTGTAGTGTTCATTATCATACAACAGTACCAATTGTTTTTCCTGAGGCTTTCCAAAAGAAGTCACGCTATAACCTCGGGTAGCTTCCACAAGTAAGAGCTGATAATTGTTCAAGGACGGCGTCAATGCAAATCTAGTGAGTTCCTCGTAACCGCATTTTCCCATTTCTACATTAGCTTCTATATGCAGCTTGATTGCTCCATTTCTCTGGATAGAGACACCTCTTCTGAAGCTGTTCCATTTAGGGTGATCATCCACTCTAGCTTTAGCTGTCACAATAACGCGGGCGCAGCATAGTTCGTCTTTGTTATCGATACTGATGACAGAACCTTTCAAACGTTCGAAAGTTTCTGGATTAGAATGTCCAGGTTTCAATTTTCGTTTCTGACCGCTACCGCGAGGAGATGTACGAACGTGTGTAAAAGATAATTGAAACGAATCATTCATTTCAAAGTTCTCGTTTGAGTTTAACACCTGTGACATTTGCTGCAACAGACTGTCGACACGATCGCTACCATTTAACCATTCCCCCGCCGGTAACCCTCGATAAGCATAGCTGTTGACTAAGCGATTGCTGGCTAAATTGAAGTAGACACGATCAGCGGCTGGTATCCTGTCTCGGAGAATCAAATTTTGGATTGTTCTATGTAATCCATCAGCAATTGCTGCTGCCAAGTTTTGTTGAGGTATAAATTGTCCCACCTGACGAATGTTGGAGGTGTAGTGACGCTCTCTAACACCCATTTTTTTGCTGTGACTATCTACGTACGGGTTGAGTACAAATTCGAAGCGTCCAGGTTCTGTGGTAGCAAGACTTCCCCCCATTTGTTCTTGATTAGTGAGTTGACGTTCTGTAGCCTCGGCGACATTTGACAAAATCGTATCATCGATAGAGTCGTCAAGAATCTAACAGAAAATATAAAATAAAATAAATAACCCGGTTCATCACACATTAAGTACACAAAATGTATTTTTGTTACAACGTATTTAATTTACCAGTTGGAAATAACTGTTTTCTGGTCCATTCTCAAGAGCAATAATGGCCTCCAACAATTCTTCATCGCTTATATCCTCAAAGTGGCTTGACATGGGGCGAAAATCTTATCCAGAGAAACAAAAGTTTAGTCAACAGTCCACCATCTGCAAATGATTTCTATATAGCGAGTCCCAACTTTATTGGTGTCGTTAACTAATCATATTACAGGAAATGTCAGCACATTTCCAACATCCAATCATATTGCACAAAAACGACATCATATTTTCAACCACCAATCAAGTAACATATGACGTTATTGATCTATCATAATTACATTCACACACGCAGACCACCCGAAAAGTTTACTTAGTTTGTTAATTTAATTTTCCTGTAAATGAATAACAATTACACAACTCGCATGAAAACAAATGCCTTCATTAGTCTTTTAGCGTCCGTTCAATTCGCCTTAAAAGATAATAGCCTATTCAGTTAAGCTAACAGAGTCTAATCATTCAACGTTTAAGATAATAGTCCATTGTCACATTCTTGCGTTAAGTTTTCAACTCGTATGCAAATTTCGTTATCCCCGCGGCCAATGGGACAAATTATTTGCATCGCGCGCTAAACTTAAATTTAGGAGTAACGGTTCCATTGTAACTTTAAGGTTTATAAAATACGATCGGACGAACGCTATAGCTTTGCTTATCCTAAATCCGTCCAGTGTTTCTTGTGTTATACTGGTAGAACGTTTCCAAGTCCGTCAGCGAGCTATTCAAAATCAAAAGAACTTCATTTCAAAAACCGTAACCGCCTTCGAATTCCAGACCTGATATAAAGGATTACAGCGAGCTATTCAAAATCAAAAGAACATCTTTTCAAAAACCGTAACCGCCTTCAAATTCCAGACCTGATATAAAGGATTACAGCGAGCTAGTCAAAATCAAAAGAACATCTTTTCAAAAACTGTAACCGCCTTCAAATTCCAGGCCCGATATAAAGGATTACAGCGAGCTATTCAAAATCAAAAGAACTTCTTTTCAAAAACCGTAACCGCCTACAACCTCCAGGTCTGATTGAATCACGTATTGATATAAAAAACACAAAGGTTCATTATCGTTTCCATTCATTATCAGTGACTATTCAAAATCAAAAGAACTTCTATTGAATGCTCATACCCTCCTTGAAATTCCAGGTCGTGATTAAAACATGTAGTGGTATTGAAAAGCACAAAAGCTTATCCTTTCCATTCAATTTCAGTGACCTAATTCAAAATCAAAATAATTTCTTTTCAAAGTCCTTAGCCGTCTTCAAATTTTAGGTCTGATTAAATCATGTAAGTTAAAGTATGAAGTTATCTTTTCCATTCAATTTCAACGACCCATTTCAAAATAACGGTACGGATTTGTATTCGCCCGACATGTACTCCAATTTCAAGTTATATTTATTACCTCTTGAGAATCGTTGTTTTGGTCCGCGTTCTCAATAGAACGGACAGCCGCCAAGAGTGGTTCATCAATCAAATTCATTGCTGGTTTTGAGGACGCTGTCAAACTGAATTTTATGACGCTGCAGTTTTGATAATCGATAATCGATTTTGTGAATAATAAGTGCGCGTCTCGACGTGCTCGAGCACAAAACTAAAAGAACTGGGGAAAGCATGTTGGACCATTGACTTTTATTAATGTGGTGGCTCCTAAAAGAGCCGTTTGGTTCTTACCTACATAAAGTCTGTAGGATTTTAAAAGGTGGCCATACCTTGCTTTCTCTGCTTCGAGAAGACGTGATAAGCTCTGGAGAACGGATACGCCGTAATGACGCGGAATTTGTCGCCGTACGATTCCTTCCATGAAAAATAAACGCAAATCTCGTCCGTGGGATAACCCCACGGACAGACTCCGATGACTTTCTTCATTTTGAATACGTACATGTAATAGTGGCCATGTCCCGTCTTGTAACCTTCTTCGACGATTTCATAATCGTCACTATCGACGAAAGTTTTCCTTGCCAGAAAGGCCACAGTTGACGTTAAATTAAACGTCCGCAGGAATTTGGATGCATTGAGTTCCTTATCCAAATCCACGTGCCTTTCATTTATGTGTTCAGCATGGTCGTGAGATAGGATGACATAATCGTTTTCAAAACTGACCGCCGTTTTTCCACGAGTGAGAATGAGAATATTTTTTCTCTACTATGCCTGATCTTTTATGAGCACACCCAAGTTGAGTGACATGTACCATCTATGTTTAGCGAGCCAATCAGAATAGTGCGACGCTCTGTCGAACCAATCAGATTAGTGCATTATGGCGGCATGAACGGTGGGGTAGTCTTTGAAATACCGTGCCTTTGAAAAACCCGTCCTTTTGAAAAAAAAAATCCGTCACTTTGAAATAAGCGTCGCGCTAGCTAATATTACTTCACGCAAATCGAGTGAAATCGAGTCCAGAGTATTTTACAGTTTTCATTGCAAAAACATGGCGCAACGTCAATCCCGAAGGCTACGTGGTTTCGATGCAGAAATAGTGCCGGAAACTGCCCGCGACAAACACTGTGTATTCTGTTTGACCGATGAGAACCATGGTTTCAATATTATCGGAGGAAATGTCTTACGCTCCCCATGCTGCAAGAAGTTCGCCCACCGCAGTTGTCAAAGAGAATGGGAAAGGAACTCGCCTCTGTGTCCCCACTGCCGAAGAAAACTAGGTGACGAACTCCCACCTGTGGAACTTAATGAACCTCGTAACAGAGAGGTTTCACCGCGACAGCGAGCAATAAACGCTCTTCAAAAAGCGATACAAGATAGGGAAGGACTCGAACGACGAATTAACGCGGTAAGTTTGACTTTTTATACATGTCAGTTTTAAGGTTGACTTGACTACCACGTGCGTCCAGTGAGTGAGTGATAAACCGACGCTAGTTTTGTGCGCGTGGCACAAAGTCAAAAGGATTCCACGTACACATTGTTGCTACGTGCTTACGAATGCCAAACATTAATCGTACGATTTTTTTCTCTTCAGTTCAAATTTGGCTATCCGCTTCCTGCAGAACATGTTCGATTTCTGATGGAGAGAATCTTATATGGTCTGATCCATTCACCATTCGCTCAAATTAACGTTATGATAACATTAGCAATTTGTGACACTGATACAGAACTTAATCGAGTCTATTTTCGCATATTTCTGGACTATGTTTTACCCGAGGAAATTCAAAATTATTGCAGTATTTTTATAGTGTATCACCAGCGCGACATTTATGATTACAGGTTAGAAAGCATTATATTAATGTAGTTTTTTCTTGCTTTGTTTCAGTTTCATTTTCCCTACCACATCAGTACGGATAACATTGTGACGGTTTTTAATGTTTTAGAGAGTGTCATCCAAAACATTGATAGGAATGTTTATCATGTAATTTTTTATGTTGCGACTTGCCATGTAAATAACCTTTGGGATAACATTCGTTTTCGAGAGTTTGTTTACTATTTATTTCCATGGGAAGTGAATCAAATCATAGAATATTATTCTGTTTCAACCGACATGCATTTAAATAACGAGTATGTAATTCATTCAATGGATGTTTCTTAAGTTGGGCGCATCGATTCTAACATAATTCGGGCGTGTTGCTACTAGAGCTCACACATTGTAACTAGGATTTTGATTATAAACTTTGCTTTAAAATGAACACAGAGTCTGATATTTACTTTGTCAACTTTTATTGAATAATAATAACACGAGCGTCCAGTGAGTGATGTTTATCAAAAGGTATTGTTATGGGAAAGAGTTCTAATATTTTCTTGAGTTGGACGTATCCATGGTAATAGAAGCCCCGCTCCCTTTGACGGGTGAGGAATGACGTCATTAATCTCGTTTCCGTGTTGACCGAGTAAAAAGCCGTCATTAATCTCGTTTCCGTGTTGACCGAGTAATAAGCCGGTGTAATGACGTCATTAATCTCGTTTCCGTGTTGACCGAGTAAAAAGCCTGGTGTAATGACGTCATTAATCTCGTTTCCGTGTTGACCGGGTAAAAAGCCTGGTGTAATGACGTCATTAATCTCGTTTCGGTTTTGACCGAGTAAAAAAAAAGCCTGGTTTCTAACATAAACAAATAAATCACGCAACTTTAAAGTTAACCAACTTTAATATCAATTTTTTCCCTGAAATTACAGGACGTGGAAACTGATTATTTACATGACATAAGTTTGAAACCATAACCAAAACGCGTGACACTCGGTCATGGAACAATGGTGAATATTATCATTTAAGTGAAAACCGCAACTCGCTAACGGTTTTACAATCGTTTGTTTTAACTGTTCGTATTTGGGACAACCCCAAGGTTCTAAATCGAGACAAGGAATGTTCAGTTTCTTTAACAAGTCTTTTTCAACATGACCTCCTTTGTAAGCTACCACAGTTCTTTTCCCCGTCTTGTATTGGTTGTACAAGCGCAGTAAGACAATATCTGCTTGATCTTGCTCATAAGCTCTCTCTTGGTAACGGGGTTGATAAGTGAGTCCGTGTATTTTATGCTTTGCAAAGCTCACTGTCTTTTTATCCTTGTGAGACAAGTCTTTGAGTGTTGCTGGCTGGAAGAAAGCATGGCGTCCAAAGTGTTCATTCCAAGAGTAATAACCCATTTCACGCACTTGAAATTTCTTTTGCACAAAAAATCCCTCTAAGTCTATGACGAGACATAAGCTGTCCTTAACAGAAGCCATGTTGTTCGAGACTGAAAATTTAATGTCTCTAGAGTTAAGTTTATGGTATTTTTTAGAACCAATCAACGTTCTTGACGTGAATTATCTTGATTTACACGGGAGACTAATGATCGTGCGGTCTTCTGTTTCCAGCGAAACAATCGCAGCTCCAACAACCTTTTTTATTTTGTTCCCTGACCTTGGCCATGACGCGTAACGTATACAAGTCTTCACGAAATTTCCTTTCTTTTTTCGGATCGAAAAGACGCCCTTTCAATTCCCGCGGAAATTCAATGATGTCGGGATGGTCTGCTACGCAGAAGATGTTGACCTTTTGACATTCGTCCCACAACTCTTGGTCAAAGGGGGTGCCAGGTTCGGAGATCACGTGATCTCTCACTATCTGCTCATCGCAGAATCGGTTAGATTGCTTCTTGTAGGGCAATTGTCCTAGCCAATTGGACACATAATTCTGCCTGTCGGGTTTGAATAATTCATGCGGTCGTGGGTAACCCGCGTGATTGGAGGGGTGTTGGCTCTCTAATAACCAGGCTTTGACTTTCCTACTCGGTGTTTGATCGACCCACTGGAAGAACTTACAGTTACGTTTGGGACAAATGAAGAAGAGACGTCCGGGGTTTTTTTCAGATTGAGACTGGGACATTCTCAAGGGAAGTTCACAGTAGCACTGCATTTTGTCCAACTCATTCTCGAGGTAGAACTGGTGCAATTGACGTTTTGCCGAGTCTATGTAACACTCTACACGATCCGCACCACAGGACACGAAACACTTGGCAACAGGACACTTGTAATACTCCCACTCTCCGTACTTTGTGACAGTCTTTTTCTTCTGTAAAGCCTCAGACTCGTGTAGTGGGCAACGGTACAAGATCTCAGTATCTACTCTTGTAATTGGTCTTGGTAGTGGTGGTGGTGGTGGCGAATTCCCGAAGGTGTTGGCAGACGATGCGACTCTCGGTGAATCGTTCCACTCCTTAGTAATACCGTCTAAGAATTCATCAGCATTGAAGTCTTCGCTACTCATCACCACATCAATATGCTCAGACACTATTGAAAAAAAATTATTTAAACATTGACTTTTTTTAAAGTTTCTAAAATATGTTACTAATCTAACACGCCTTGGTGTAACTTCTTGTCTTCTAAGTAAATGTCTTTGCCTCATGTTCTCTTTTTGTTGCTTTCTCTTTGTCTTGAAGAAACTGTCTCTCTTTTCCACGTCTTCTTCCTCTACTAGACAACGAATCTTTTGTCGCGTACGTAGTCTACCATTTTTTAAAATGGTCTTGACTTTTACAAAATAGTTAAAATCAACCTTGCACTTGGAATTAAACTTTGTTTAAAGGTATTGTAGTGAATGTCTCTCGTTGAGGTTCTATGGTCTTGACCACTACTTTCTCGTTGAACTCAATGGTTGATGGTTTGTACGAATGTAACCATTTATCAAGTAACGTTTCTGTACCTTCCTCAGGTTCCTATTTGATCTTCTTCACCTGCTTCTCCTTCTTATCTCTGTCCGCCATTTTTCGTTTTCTTTTTGATTTTGTGATAGGATAACGGCAAGGAGATACATTTCCAGGTTGGAAAGAGGTACATGATGTATCTTGCACTTCTACTCCACCATGATCACTTTCAAGTTGTATCATTTCTGGTTCTCCTGTCATATCGTTTATTCTTTCTTCTCTGTTCTTCTGGATGCGCTCAGACCAAACGATGTTTGCGAGTAAAGAAATGA
This sequence comes from Orbicella faveolata, assembly GCF_042242905.1. NCBI lineage: Eukaryota > Metazoa > Cnidaria > Anthozoa > Scleractinia > Merulinidae > Orbicella > Orbicella faveolata. The sequence continues at coordinate 19,332,074 of NW_028301553.1, forward strand.
ATAGGTCCACACATTATATGGGATTTATCAGCCAATCACCGCTCAGTACTTTTCCATAGCATGGCATCATATTTGACCAATCATAGCATTTTGTAACCAAGTTAGGAAATCAACCTTTGTCAAGGACGCCGTCAAACTGGTTTGACAGCGTCCTGTGTTTTCCCGCCTTTACTATTCTGACCATCCATAGGATTTTGTGACCAAATAAGGAAATCAATCTTTGTGAAGGACGCCGTCAAACTGGTTTGACAGCGTCCTGTGTTTTCCCACCTTTACTATACTGACCAATCATAGGATTTTGTGACCAAATAAGGAAAAGTATGACATTAATGTATGTATGAACATGTGATACACCAGTCGCGAAGCAGATGACGTCACATCCATATCGTATAAAAGTCAAATCAGTACTTAGCCGTCAGCAGTCAAAGTGTTTGAATCATCTTGGAAACATCATGAAGTTTTGCACGAACAAGAACAACGATATCAAGCAGATCATCGACGGTCAAGTCAAGGTCCGTTGGGAAGAATGGCCAGAAGATACCAACACGTTGATTGACACCCTGTTCGTCTTTGACTTTTTGTTTTATAATCAGAACGGTGAAAGTATGTCGGAGACAGATTTGGAAGAAAAAAGACCCGAGTGGAAAGACTGCATCCTACCACGGATGAAAAGTAGTGGCTTGGTGTTTCTCTTTACTTCAGAGTGGTATGAGGTAATGTACGATAGATGTACGAAAGCCTTTGATTTTGTCGTGTGCGACAGATCCCCTGAGTTGTCTGAAGATACCAACATGTTTGCAGCCACCGTAGGTTTGGCGTATCCGATGCGCGTTGCCCTTGTTTCTCTGTTAAGACCCATTAGAACAATGCAGCAAATCACGGAAGACTTGGAACAAAAAGTGAGAATTCCGTTTGAAATGACAGTTAAAGCGACGCACCAAGGAGTTTGTCACGAACTGTACAAACTGGTTTGTAAGATGGCCAAAGAAGTCGACTTGTCGCAAGAAAGGTTCGACCTCTTGCTGGACACAAATTTGTGTGAAGATTGTATTGTGGAGAAAGATAGGTTGTATCAGTCAGACGATTACCAATTAGCCAGAGACTGGAATCCAGGGACAGAATGTAATCTGGGAGGCTGCCGATACTCCAGTACGGCTTGGGACACTTGTGATCTGTATAAGAAAGAAGAAGACCCATTTGATACTGTAAACTAAATTGTATAAAGGATTGAAAGTGTATCAATAAAGTTCATTTTGCTGCAGACACTTGTATTGGTGTTGGTTGTGTCGAGTGTGTGAAAGAGCGTATCTCAAATATGCACAAGGGGTAGTCATTCCTCTTGCATCCAGTGCTGACCCTCTCAAAGAATTCGAAGCCACAGACGTAAAGCAAAACGTCTTTCTCATCTTTATTATGTGGCTGAAACATCAACCCCAAGCATACGAGTGGTTCCTGACCATCCGAAAACACCACCCAGACCTCGTCGAGGCTTGCATTTTGAAGTTAGCGACGCTATGAAGAAATCAAAAGCCACCAAGTTACTAGCATCTTATCACGACCCTCGCCAACCGGGTAGTTTGGGTGGGGTAACCAGTTTTGCCCGAACCCTAAAACTCCCCGTCCAAAAAGTGCGAGAGGTGTTACACGCTACACGCTTCACAAACCCCGAAGGAGACGTTTCCCTACCTTACCTGTGTTGGTGTTCAACATAGATGAACAATGGGTGGCCGATCTGGTGGAAATACAAAACATATCCAAATACAACAAAGGCATGCGTTATTTACTGATGGTGATCGATGCGTTTCCCAAGTACGCTTGGGTGGAACCCATCAAAACTAAAACAGGAAAAGCAGTAACCGAAACCTTTGAGAAGATTTTGAAACGTGCCAAGGGTAGAAAACCCATCAACGTACAAACCGACGATGGTAAGGAATTGATGAAACAAAAAAACATTCACCATTTCTCGACCAGTGGTGATACCAAAGCTAGTATCGTGGAACGTTTTAATCGTACTTTCAAGGAAAGGTTGTATCGATATTTCACGGTCAAGAGCACCCTCGGCTATTTACCGGTGTTGCCAGATTTGGTCAAAGGATACAATGCATCCTACCATCACACCATCGGCATGGCACCTAACCAAGTGAATTTCAAAAATGAAAAAGAAGTGTGGGATCGCATGTACGGTAAACGTCTGTCCAGAAAACCGCAGAAAGGGTCATTGAAAGTAAAGGATAGTGTGAGACTGAATAAGAAATTCCGACAGTTTAAGAAAGGGTATTTGCCAGGATGGACCGAAGAAGTATTTGTCGTGCAACGTGTCATACCTGGTGTGGTTCCCACTTACAAGATTGAGGAGTTGGATGGAACTTTGCTCAAGGGTACCTTTTACGAACAAGATTTACAAAAAGTGAACGTGTCAAAGGATGATTTATTCCGAGTGGACAAGGTCGTGAAACGAAAAGGAAATAAAGTCTTGGTACGTTGGAAAGGTTGGTCAGATAAATACGACAGTTGGATTGACAAGAAGGACGTGAAAAAGCTTTGAGGATGAGTGAGGAGTTTTACATCACCTTACCTAGTCACAGCAATCGCGCAGAGTTTCCGCAGAACCAAAGCAATCATTTCAAGATTCGATTACCCCACCCCATCAGGTTGCAAGGATCGAGTTGGAAAGTGGGATTAATTAGCATCTCGTTACCAGATGTGAAAGTTCATCTCCCGAACTTGGTCCATGGTAACGACATCCTATTTACCATGGATTGGATCCTGGAATACCCTTCTGGTGTGTTAAAGTTTGGTAGAGCCCACTATGATCCAAAAGATCTCGGAGCCGTGGTACAGTACATTGATGGTGTTGGTTTCATGAAAAGTATGGTGACTTTTTTCGAACAGAGGCGCATCTTAAATTACCAAGGACCCCATCTCGGTAGCAGCTATACAGCATCCGATGGAAAGAGAATGTACGTGAAATTTCGTTGAGATGGAGATGATCTGCTAACGGATAACAAATCCACACACGTACGCTCCAATTACTCACCAGCATTGAAGATCAATAAAATGTTGGCCTTAAAGATGGGATGGTTGAAGGAGAGAAGCCCTGAAAATTATGACTTGGGACCCAATTTACGTCAAGAGTTTTTTACCGACACGGTACCCAATTTAGAAACGATGACACACGATCTGAAAAACGACAGGGGTGAGCCTGTGTTTTGGCTGATAGCAGAAGACCTTTTTCATCTGAGTGTTACTTGCAATTGGCGCTTCACGAATCTCAACAAAGCCTTTCAAAACGTGGTGGGCTCGACGTCACGTTCCTTGTTTATCTATTCTGACGTGGAAGGAAGTTCTGTGGTGGGAAATCAAGTCACGGATCTATTGCGAGAGGTCAATTATCGACGCACAGGGGATGGAAGTCATTACTTTGAACCGCTCCACGTTCAATATATTCCGTTGCGCAAGGCCCAGTTGGACATTATTGAGACGCAAGTGTCGGAGACCACAGGTGAATTGACCGAATTTGGTGAAGGAAACACGATTCTCACCCTTCACTTCAAACGAGCATGAAAGGTGGAAGTTTAACACGATTCAAACCTGACCCACAAGGTGGAGGTGGCTTCGTTCATGAACTGCTGAAAGCGAGTGTTAGAGGAGGTCTGAAAGGGTTAAAAAGCGGTCGCGGCGTTCGACATCGCATTCGAAGGCGAAAGAGGGTGCGAAACGGAGTGTTAAACAAGCAGTGAAATGTAAAGCTTACGAAGTCCTAGATAGAAACATCAAGCGAAAATTCAACGACATCTTCGGCGAATAATGAATCCAATCTACTCCAGAGGCTCGAGACTCGTCAAATCTAGAAAGGGGTTGTCAACGTCATGTTGTGAAGGGTTCCCAAAAACCTCGAAACGTCGACGAAAGGTACAAAAAGGCGGATGGATTGGTCCTGAGGTCAGTAAACCTGTTGGCTACGATTGGGATCACATCTTAGCGAGAAGACAACGGAGAAGAAGAAGAAAAATATGACGGATACCTTGATGGACGGTGGCTTGTTACATCCGGGTTCCAAATCAGTCCTGAATCCTCAATTGAACCTGTTCACCGTTCCACCCACTGATCTCAGCATGTCCAGTTATCGCATTGTACCCATTCAGACCTACACGACAGGCATCAACCCCGTGGAATTCCAAGTGGATCCTCAAGAAGATTATGTGGATCTCAGTCAAAGTTTCTTTGAGATTGAGTTGGCACTCAAACTGGCGAATGGTGATAACGTAGTCCAAGCCACGAGACTCTGGCCCACGAACAATTTGGCCCACACTTTGTTCAAACAGATCAGTGTGAGACTCAATGGTACCTTGATCAGTCCTCAGACCGACACTTATCACTACAAAGCATACCTGGAAACATTGCTCAACTACAACAGAGATGATGGAGAAACCGTGTTAAGAGCATGTCCACCAGAGGACCAGGCAGAGGTGATACATGCCATGTCACCGATTTCAGTGAAACTTGGCCAGATTGAAGGGCATACCCAATAACTCAAAACGCCAAAACGGTTTCAAAATTGCAATTTTCCGGGGGGAGTTACACCACCCCCCTACTTTTTTCACATAAATTTCTTTAAATACTACACTAAATGAGGGTAAAAGTAGGGGGCTCTTAAACCTGAGCAATTCATCCAATTCAATTGTGGCTATACATGAGTGTAGATTAGTCCTACATGAGTTATGTACGGGAGTTTCATGTAATTTGATTGATTACCTGTCAATCAATGTAAGCTAATAACTACCCATGTAAAATGGCATAGCAAAGTATGGTGATTTTGAGGCCAAATATCTCCTGTGGCCAAGTCCCTCCCAAAGAGATATCTATACCACGGTTCAGTTCCACCTTTGGTCTGTACGAATTATCAAAAAAAGTTTTGGGACCTGCCATTTTTTGTTCGCAGATCGAGCTCAAACCCTGCACATCTTGCACAAGATTTTAGTTTCATGAATGACATCGTAAAAGTTCCTGCATAAAGCGCACCCGTAGATTAGCCATAACCCCAAGATGGAAGCTCAAATATTGAAAAGCAACGTAAAGACAATAAAGTTTGAAGTTCCAGTGAAGTTCTAATTGGTATAAAAACAAAGACAACCAAGTGCGGTGTCAGAACACTGATACAGCGGCTGTTGCGAGCCTTCAAATGCATTTAAAAGTCTTTAGATAACAAATCTTCACTTGTTATACCTTCTCGTCTTCCTAATTCACTCTTCTTAAACCTGAGATTTTCTCTTGATAACATTATCGCTTCGCCGGAACACTCCATGACATTAAACTTCGTACACCATATCAAAACGATACGAGTTAGTGCTTAGTAGCCAAGCTTTGAAATGTGGAGAGGAGTCTGGGCATCACAACACACAAGAGGACACCTATTTACTTTAGAGGGATACTACGTACCATCAAGATCTTTGAACGACTACAGCAGGAGAAAAACTTCACACAGACGAGTAGTTGGATAATCCAATGGATAAATGTTGCTGTAAAAGTGATAGCAGTCGCAGCTAAACTAGAAGAACTAATAATGATAATTATTTACAATGCTAATAATTTCATCAAAAAGGATTAACAGTGCATTATAATTCTCAAATATTAAATATTTTAACGCTAATTGGGCATATACTCATCTCTTCTGCAGTTAATGAGCTGTGTAACCAAAGGCATGTATTCCTCATCTGCCTCTTCAAAACTCTCCTTTCAAAAATCGACTCGAAAATCTCTTGGAACCGTATCTACGTATAAAATACTCTTGTGTTACCGTAACAAACTAATAGATAACTGAGTACACATGTGTAATACCTCACTTGATGGTTCTTCCGGTGGTAACAAGAATCGCACTTGCGCTTGTGGATCAACAATGGTGCTGTCAGCCTTCTCCATGGGTAGGTCTGCTGAACTTTGTTCCTCTCTCTGCTCCTGGGGCGGTGAAGCATTTGCTACGAATTTCATGGCAGCTTGATGTTTCCCACGACAAATTTTAGAAATACCTGTGTTCATAGAATATGACATCATTTATTTGTAAGGCCAGATTTTCTCCGCTTTCTCGAACACCAACTGGTAGTCGAGCTTATAATTCTTGAAAAGAAATCAAGGTAGGAATTCGTACTTTAGCTGGATTCGAAGATAAAGAGACAAAGCAGTTTACCTGCTCCAATGGGGACAACAACACTCCATTTATTCTTGATTTCCTTTGACATTCGCAGGTTAACACCCCTCTCCCTCTTACCCTTACGATTTCCATGGAGTGGATGCTGACATTTTATCGAGGCCTTGAACTTGACGCCTAACTGATCCCGGTGTTTTGGACAAATTGTGAAGTCACGGCCGCCTTCATCAGACAACCCCACGCGTGCAAGAATTAGTTCTTTCTCAGAAGAGACACTTGTTTGGGATACAGAGATTTGTCGAAGATGAGCACTTATATCTCTAGCAAGAGCTCAGAGGAAGAAGCTCGTTTCCTTGGGATGAAATATTGCAGTGAGAGTCACAGTGCGAGGCAAAGGAACAGGAAAGATTAGACATTGTTTTCACAACGTAAAGGTCACGAAGAAAATGACTTTGTTGTGCCAAGGTCCCACTTACAATCGCAGACAAAGTTGTTTACTTTTCAGTGTAGACGTAATTATTTGGCGCACGAAACATCACAGTTCATGTTTCGCTGAAGTTTTTAAACAATAAGTTCAAGAACAATTTCACAAAAATATATTTAATAATAGTCGTTAAGAAATGCTGTTAAAAAGGAAAAGGAAAGGTACTTTGAAATAAACAAGGCGAGGAAGTGTTTTATTTAAGCTGAAAATGGGCAGTAACTATGAATGTCCATAATTTTCTGTCTCGGCTTATTGGAGTAATAGTTTTCTGAATTTTTTCAGGGAATGTCGGGTTAATTTCTTTTTTCCAAGTTCAGGGTCATGAAATTGTTCTTGAACTTACTATTCCAAAACCTCGGTGAAACATGAACTGGGATATTTCGTGACGCCAGATAATTATCTCTGCGCCAAAAAGTAAACAAAGCAAGAAACCTCGGCGCATCAGTGAAAATGTTTACAGTAGGAATAGTAATTTATTTCCCCCTTTCAATCAAGTTTCTTGCCCGTCAGAAACGCAAATGTTTTGGGGAAATGCTAACATTTTTTTTCGTTTTATGCTGTGATGTTCTCAAGTCTCTCAGTGAACGTGCAAACGATATAACGCACGTGAAAATTATCGCTCGGCTCATACACGTATGCGTAATAACACTGTGCGGTATTGAAAAAAAATTTTTTCCTTGGGTAAGTCGGCCTTAATGTATATTTTTCTTTAATTATTATTTCCAGTGAATTTTAGAGGGGGTCGGTAAGGGGGGTAAGTAGGGGGTCAGTTGACCAGGGGTCAGTGTTTTGTCGTAGCCCCTCTATTACGCGTTGTGATGCCCAGACTCCTCTCCACATTTCGAAGCTTGGCTACTAAGCGCTAATTCGTATCGTTTCGATATGGTGTACGAAGTTTAATGTCATGGAGTGTTCCGGCGAAGCGATAATGTTATCAAGAGAAAATCTCAGGTTTAAGAAGAGTGAATTAGGAAGACGAGAAGGTATAACAAGTGAAGATTTGTTATCTAAAGACTTTTAAATGCATTTGAAGGCTCGCAACAGCCGCTGTATCAGTGTTCTGACACCGCACTTGGTTGTCTTTGTTTTTATACCAATTAGAACTTCACTGGAACTTCAAACTTTATTGTCTTTACGTTGCTTTTCAATATTTGAACTTCCATCTTGGGGTTATGGCTAATCTACGGGTGCGCTTTATGCAGGAACTTTTACGATGTCATTCATGAAACTAAAATCTTGTGCAAGATGTGCAGGGTTTGAGCTCGATCTGCGAACAAAAAATGGCAGGTCCCAAAATTTTTTTTGATAATTCGTACAGACCAAAGGTGGAACTGAATCGTGGTATAGATATCTCTTTGGGAGGGACTTGGCCACAGGAGATATTTGGCCTCAAAATCACCATACTTTGCTATGCCATTTTACATGGGTAGTTATTAGCTTACATTGATTGACAGGTGATCAATTAAATTACATGAAGCTCCCGTACATAACTCATGTAGGACTAATCTACACTCATGTATAGCCACAATTGAATTGGATGAATTGCTCAGGTTTAAGAGCCCCCTACTTTTACCCTCATTTAGTGTAGTATTTAAAGAAATTTATGTGAAAAAAGTAGGGGGGTGGTGTAACTCCCCCGGAAAATTGCAATTTTGAAACCGTTTTGGCGTTTTGAGTTATTGGGTATGCCCTTCAATCTGGCCAAGTTTCACTGAAATCGGTGACATGGCATGTATCACCTCTGCCTGGTCCTCTGGTGGACATGCTCTTAAAGCCTCAAGGTTGGTACAATGCCCTGGACTTTCCAACGCAATTGACTGTGAACAACACAAACACGGAAGGAGATGGGCATGAGGCTTTCCAAGCATTGTCCTCCAACCAACAAGCTTCAGTGCAACTCATGGAAGCAGAACAAGGCAATTACACGGATGGGAAACGACACGTGCTAAGGTTCACACCCCACATTGAGGTGTTCCACTTAAACAAATTGCTGGTACCTGGTGTGCAGATTGGAATCCAGATGTACTTCAATTCTCCCAATTTGTTTTTGAATGGTGTGAACGTAGCTGGAAGATCGACACACGAAGAGGTCAAAGTCAGAATGTACCTGTGTCAAGTAAGGCTCAACCCCAGTGTCTACCGAGAGTTGATGACGAAAATGAACGTCAACAGAACCATAGTGGCTTACCCGACCGTGAGAAGTGAAATCAGGACCTTCAACATGCAAGGGAACCAGCAAAGATACGAGTGCAACAATTTATTTCAAGGCAGAATTCCTAACAGAGTCATCGTTGGGCTTGTGCTTTCAGAAGCCTTCAATGGTACTGTGGCACATGACCCATTCTGTTTTCAAAAGTTTGGTGTGAGTAACATCAGGCAACTGGTCAGAGTAGAAGAGTACCCTTACGAGACCATGGAGCTAGTGCACAACGACGGTACCCAAGATCTGAGAGGTTACTATCGATTCTTACAAGCTACAGGATGTTTGTGCAAACATTAAGGTAACACGGTCAGAAGCGAAGACTGGGGTCAAGGCAAGAATTGCACACTGTTTGTATTTGACAATGCAGCCAACGGATGTTTGGACAGTCCCGTGTTGAACCCCAAGCAGTCAAGAGAGTTACAGATCGTGCTGAACTTCGGTGTCGCACCAGGTAACAACATCACAGTCATCTTGTAGGGAGAGTTTGAGAACCTCTTGGAAATAGACAAGAACAAAGCCGTGTTGTACATTTACCAACGCTATGGAAAAAGTACCTCTGAATAACGTGCAACTGGATCATTTGGCGAAAGCGGATGCCATTTTGAAACCTTACTTTTGCGGGACGGTGGCTTGTGATCGATTACCACGTCGACCGATCAAGAAAGAACCTCGTGGGTACATTGTAAACACAGATCCACATGATAGACTGGGCCAACACTGGCTGGCGCTTTGGACCCATAGTGGGAATGTGTGCGAGGTGATGGACAGCTACGCCCTACCTTTAGAGACTTACAAGTCAACACAGCCTTTGCAAGACTGGTTAAAAAGTCAATGGAAACATGTCAATTACAATGGACAGTCTCTGCAATCGATTTACAGTAAAAGCTGTGGTGATTACGCCTTGTTCTATTTAAAAGACAGAGCGAGAGGTCAAAGCATGAACGAGTTCTTGAGGCGTTTCTCGAAACATAATTATGTAGACAACGATCACAAAATAGGCCAGATGTTAAAGAAGTTGATCGAGAAAGAGTTATAATGGGATAAAGTGTGTAAAGTGAAACATCACCAAGACACCTCTCGTTGCGGTGTGAGATATTTAGTGTAATGATTGTTGGTTTGACATTAAAATACGATTGAAAACGTTCATTTTCCGTGTGATGATCTTGTAGTACAATGGTTAGTATTCTGGACTGTCACTCGAGAGATCAGGGCTCCATTCCCCGTTGGGTGGAATTTTTCCTTTCCATGCAGTATCAAAAGTAGCATGCCCATGCGCGTTTGGTCATTTGGACTCATGGAACGACGCAAGTCTTTTCGATTTCACACCCTTTCCAGTCTGTTGGTGGTGGGTCCTTCAGGGTGTGGCAAGACTGTGTTTACCACCAAACTTTTACTGAACAACCTCGATTTGTTTCATACCCCACCCTCCCAAATCCATTATTGTTACGGAGTGTGGCAAGACGGGTTTCAGCCCATGAAAGAACAGGGGGTCAAGTTTCACGAAGGCGTTCCCGACACAGATCAAATGAAAACGTGGTTTCCTAAAGGCGGATTACTCGTGTTGGACGATCTAATGGCTGAAGGAGGGAACGATAAACGAGTGTTGGATCTGTTCACCAAACATTCTCACCATCAGAACGTCACCGTGCTCTACTTGTGCCAAGACATGTTTCCACCGGGGAAATATGCTAAGAGTATTTCCAGAAACGCCCACTATGTCGTAGCCTTCAAGAATCCACGAGATCAATTAGGCATGAGAAATTTACTGTTACAGGCATTTCCCACCCAATGGAAGTTTTACAAGACACGTTTCAACGTTTGACAGAGCGTCCGTTCGGATACATGGTCTTGGATTTACATCCAGGCAGTTCGGACGATCAAAGGATTCTCAGCCACCTTTTAAAGGACGAAGGATGTATGAGATGTCACAAATTCATCGAGACATCATGATGAGTTCTTCCCAAGATTCAATCACTATCGTATCTCTAATGAACGGATCCAAGAAAAGTGTCCAGTTAGTAAACAAAGATTTGTTGTACCGATTGGATGGGTTGTTTCCCTTTTACATCCGTCAGTGGTGGTGTCATCGCCAGATGTTTTACCACTTTAAGTGGTGCCACGGTTGTTTGAACGCTTTGGCATTGATCATCGTGGCAGCAGGCATTGTCGTAGGATCCGTCTTAGAAAACAGTCTCCTGATTGCCTTTTTAACTGCCGCTGGAACTGTGATTAAGGGGTGGAACGATTTCAAAAAGTTTTCGTTCAAAATCGACATGTGTCGCTTTGCCTACACCACTTACGACAAAACATTGATCGAATTGAGAACCTGCGTGCGAGGACTTCCGATGGAGGAGTTTGAGGGATTTTTAATCAAGATGCAAACCTTGGATGACACAATCACTGATTTCACACCCCCAGTATCTGACAAGTGCATGCAAGAATACGAACAACGATTTCGCTACGACCACGTCGATAAAAGCGGGAGCACTTATGTGTGAGTGGTAGTATGTGTCATGAAGACCAAACGAACAGTTCGTAAAAAACCAAGGAGACGTAGGAGGACACAAAAAGGGGGATTGTTACCATTGGCAGCTCTCAGTCCAGCTTTAGTAGCAGCAGGCAAGGCGGCGGCTCTAGGAGGAATCTCTGGTGCAGCTGGTTACGGTGTGGAAAAAGGTTTGGAAGTTGCTTCGCGTAAACGTCGACGATGAAAAATAAACCAAAGACCAAGAAAAGAAGTAAACAGCGAGGTGGAGCACTGGCACGACGTAAACATAGATTGGTTGACAAGATCGCCGAAGGAGCTAGTATGTTCTTATCGGGACCCTCACCTACCTTTGCTACGCTGGCTTTGAAATTAGCGGGTCAGGTAGCAAAAGGAATCAGAGACAATGTGAATCACTATAACAAGAGACAACGTGGAGGTGCACTGTTTACTGTTCTCAAGAATGCAGCCAAGATCGGGTACAAGCTCGGAAAGGACAAACGGTATAAGAGAATGGATGTAAAGGGTGTCACAGGCAGTTACAACAGACGCCCTGCACCTTGGGAAGTGATTCGATTAGGCAGACAACGCCCTTTCTTGGAAGCTATTCTCGAAGAGGCCAATTGGAACAGGAGACAGGAGACGTTAGAACATGCTAATGTAGATCAAATCAACGCCGTAAGCGAAATGGTTCTCAATCTATTACGAAAGAGAATTCCCGTTCACCCAATCACCATGGCGAAACTGCATCGCTATAAGACAACGCTACGCGAGGTGGGAAAACGCAGAAACTCGGTCAAGAGGCGAAGAGAACATCTCCAAAAACAAAAAGGTAGCGGATTCTGGCAAGGTTTGAACGACGTGTTCCAAGCATGTCGATGTTAAACACCAGAGGTGCCCACGGTTATCCACTGCAAGGTTACAACTTCGTCCCCAAACCCAAAGACACCTTGAGCGAATTGGTCAGGTTATTACAACAAGCCAACGAAAGAGAAGACGCCCTGAAACGTGATGTGGAACATTGGCATCGAGCTTACAACGCCCTCCTTCAAGAGCATATGGCATTTAAGTATGAGGATCTGTGTTCAGCTTGCAAACGACACCGTGACGAGACCGAAGCAGGTGAGACCATCCTGTTGTGTAAGGAGTGTTCTACAGTAGAAGAAACAAAACATAGCCTGGAGCTGAAACTAGAAAAGGTTCACCAAGAGGTTCGTTACTGGCAAGACTGCTACGAAATGTTACTCCAACAACATTTCGAGGATGACAGAAGAGGTCATGATGGTACCCACAAAAGAGTTTGACCAATTGGTTCAGTATTACAAAGGAGAAATTACCGACAATGCCTTGTTGAACAAAGCGGGTCGATTGGCCGCCAAAAGTCACGTGATACTCCGTGATAAATCGATTCCAGATTCGATCGCCATCAAGAAAATTAAATGTCTAGCTCGTCAGAGAGGTCGTTTAACCAAACGTATCAGACAAATTGGTCCTTTGTTGAGCAATAGTGCTGATGTCGGTGAAGAGGAAGATGGAGAGGAAGGAGATTTGGTGAAGGGTCCGTTGGAAACCATGTTCAAACAATTATTGATTAAGAACGCTTCTCGAGGTACAAAAACACCAAAGATCAAGGAAGAAGCTACACCGTCTACGTCAGGTGTTAAAAAGAAGCAACCGGCTGCTAAAACACCCCTTCTACCACCTGACTCGGATCTGGGAACGCTCCTAAGAAAGGCTGACATTCTCCTGGGTAAAGACAAGCGCAAAGGCAAGGGCAAACGTAAAAACGAGGCCGAACGTTTAAAACCTACGAGTGGTTGGGAAGACTGGGCCAAAGGAAAGAAACTGAGAAGAAATCGAAAACACGATTATGACTCGGACTAAGACCCGTACGCGCAAGTATCACCAACGTGGACGTGGTTTTGACATTCAAAAATCGCTAGGCAAGACGGGGATTGAATTTCACTGGCCTGTACATGGGGCCTGGGACCAAGTTGGCAAAGAGACTGAAACGAGGAGACCCAGGCATCAACCGACTGGAGAAGATTGCCAAACAACACGACATCGATTACAGTCGCACTAAGAATTTGCAAGACAAGTGGAAAGCAGATACAAAGATGATCAAGGCCATAACGAGGTTACCCGGCAACAAAACGGTGACTGAAAAGATTGTGAAAAGAATCATGCAGGCGAAGAAAAAGTTAAAATTGTAATCGATTCTCCCTTTGGAGTTCATGTTGTTATTATTCAATAAAAGTTGACAAAGGAAATATCCGACTCTGTGTTCGTTTTAAAGCAAAGTTTAGTATTAAAATCCTGATTACAATGTGTGCTCTATTTTAGAAACCAGGCTTTTTACTCGGTCAACACGGAAACGAGATTAATGACGTCAAAGGGGGCGGGGCTTCTGGTTACCATGGATACGTCAAACTAGAGAAAACAACAGAACTCCTTTCCATAACAATACTTTTTCATTTGCATCACAATTCCTGTCAAATCCGTACTGGACTAGCCCATACCACTACTCATGAGAGTTCCTCTTAAGGAGATATGACTCTTAGTAGAGTGTAAACAAAAAGCTTTAGTTGACGAAATCATGACCATGGAAAACACATCTACAGATTATGAACTAGTAATTTTTTCTGCAAACACTCGGAGTGAAAGACAATCTTTCTAGTGTTAATACTTAAGTCAAGGTACATGTAAGAGTAAATCTTTAACCTTTAAACGGATACTTATCAGTTGCTGCATGTAGAAGAGATAGAGAACCATCTAGATTACCACGTGAAGTTTCAAACTGTTAAACGCAGAAAAGTAAGAGGCAGAATTAAACATTTCTTGAAGAAAAGTGTTCCCGTTTCATCTGTTTTATTCACTGTGGCTACCAGTTGTGAACTATGAATTGTCAAGTTTGCTCATGAAGAAGAGTCTTTTTTTACTCCATTTTTTTGAACAAAATTTGAACAAGAAAAGTGTTGGTTTTCTGGTAGAAATTACAAATGCTATCCAGAATTGTTGTCCGAGTTCAGTTTGATAATAAGAACTACTTCTTGTCAGAAAAGAACCTTTAATGTTATCTGGAAACATTGAATTAAACCCAGGTCCTGAAGAGATTCCTAATCCACTTACCTACGGCCGTGGATTCATGTACTCATCGAGCACCGATTTTTTTAAAGGAAGGAAATGGTTTCTCAATACATTACTTGCAAAAAATTCGAATGTTCAATTTCGGAAGTTAAAATTTGGGACGCTTTTGAACTCCTTTTCGACAATAAAAATTTCGGACATTGCTGAAACATAGCTAAACTAAATTAACACCTACAAAACAGGAGTAACACTAAAACAACATCTGTGAAAATGATAGTTTTACTGTATCCTCAAGATCTTACAGATACACCTACGACAAAATAACACAAATCTATCAAGCTGTTATGTATCTCAAGCAGTGTTTCAGCTTGCTCCATAAAGGAAACTAAGAGCTTTGGAGCTCCTTTATTTTTATTTTATTGAACTTATGTATTTATTTTTTTTAGGGGAGGGGGGGGTGAAGCAGTTAACTAACATGTGCACATGCGATTTTAGTTCGTTACATTATTCGCCAAAAGGAGACTCTTAGATGGTCATGGTACACTGTCCTTTTTGCTACGTAAGTTCTGCTTTGATCCATCCTAAATTTATCACAAGCTTCTTGTTTTTAAAGGATGTGGCTTATGAAAACCATATAACCTTATCATTGACAAAGCCTTAAATCAACATAAGCCTAGATTGGTGAAAGATAAATTTGTTATTAGTTTTGTACGTTTATGATCAACCATGATGTGCTTGTGAATCAGTGTGAAGCCAGAACATGATGTGATGCTGAATCTGTTTGCGAGCCTCTAATAGTTGAGGAGGGTCTAGCGGGCTTTCTGGATACATATTGGCACAGTGAGCAGTACCTAAAACATCAACATCAATAAATATATCACTACCTACAACCAAAGTCATGTAGCAACTACAATGGGCGACAAGAGTGTTGAGACACTTGGCAATAAAACTCGATTTTCAAGCGTCTCGGAAACATATCCCCCCGTTCCCCCCAAACATTGTTGACTTTTCTATTTCTTAGACTGCACAGACCACAGCGCCTACAACACATTGAATATTGGCGGCCGGGGATATCAGAGAATTAACGCTTGATGCAAATGAAATAGAATAAGTTCTTCAATATCGAAAAGCGCCATTTTCTAGAAGTGTCTCAACTACTTTTGTCGCCCATTGTCTGGAGTCTATTTCTGTAAACTGTGGCAATTTCTGTTATATTTCCAAGCCTTAGCAAGGTTATTGAGTTATTTTTTTGTAAAAAAAAGACCTCTTAGTCGACGGGTATGGGGGATGTTATGAGCGGGTCAATGGGTCAATGGATGAGTGAGAGATGTATGTCACACCAATCAGATTGGATCTAATCTACTATATACAGTCAATCGAATTTCTTGGTCAGTTTGTGAATGCAAGTTTCAATTAAGTAGCACTGTTCACCTTCCCGTTGAAACGTTCCTTGGAATCGATATTAAGACACTCATTTGAAGTGGTTTTCTCGGTCAAAACCAAAGAAGTTACGGACAGCTAGTTATCAATGACAACACTACTGAGTGAAATTTGTTTTTGTTTTGGGTAAATGTAACAAGATATTTTTATTTGTTAGTTTCAAACGGTAACTTGACACTTTTGTTCTTCCCGCACGAGTGGTTGCAAAACTGCTATCTTTAAAACAGGAATGGGGAACTGAGGAATGGAAAATGAAGAATAGGCTGGAGAATCTTTAAAAGCGGTAATCTTTAAAACAGGGAATCTTTAAAAGCGGGAATCTTTAAAACGCAAAATCTTTAATAGCGGGAATCTTTAGAACGGGGATTCTTTAAAAGGGGGAATCTTTAAAATGGGGGATCTTTAAAAGCGGGAATCTTTAAAATGGGGAATCTTTAAAAGCAGGAATCTTTAAAATGGGGAAACTTTAAAAGCGGGAATCTTTAAAATGGGTAATCTTTAAGGCAGGAATCTTTAAAATGAGGAATCTTTAAATACGGAATCTTTAAAATGGGGAATCTTTAAAATGAGGAATCTTTAAAAGCAGGAATCTCTATGATGGGGAATCTTTAAAATGGGGAATCTTTAAAAGTGAGAATCTTTAAAAGTGAGAATCTTTAAAATGGGGGATCTTTTAAAGCGGGAATGTTTAAAATGGGGAATCTTTAAAAGCAGGAATCTTTAAAACAGAAAGTCTTTCAAATGGGGAATCTTTAAGGTGGAAATCTTTAAAGTGGGGAATCTTTAAAAGCAGGAATCTTTAAAATAGGGAATCTTTAAAATGGGGAATCTTTAAAAGAGGTAATCTTCAAAATGAGGAATCTTTAATTTAAAAGCGGGAATCTTTCAAATGGGCAATCTTTAAAACAGGGAATCTTTAAAATGGGGAATCTTTAAAGTGAGTAATCTTTAAGGCAAGAATCTTTAAAATGAGGAATCTTTAAAAGCAGGAATCTTTAAAATGGGGAATCTTTAAAAGCGGGAATCTTTAAAACGGGGAATCTTTAAAAGCGGGAATCTTTAAAATGGGGAATCTTTAAAAGCGGGAATCTTTAAAATGGGAAATCTTTAAAAGCAGAAATCTTTAAAATGGGGAATCTTTAAAACGGAGAATCTTTAAAATGAAGAATCTTTGAGTCGGGGAATCTTTAAAACGGGGCATGTGTAAAATGGGGAATCTTTAAAAGCATGGAACTTTAAAATGGGGAATCTTTAATGTGGAGAATCTTTAAAATAACGAATCTTTAAAAGCGGTAATCTCTAAAACGGGGAATCTTTAAAAGTGGGAATCTTAAAAATGGGGAATCTTTAAAAGCGGGATCTTTAAAAGTGGGAATTTAAATGGGGAGTCTTTAAAAGTGGGAATCTTTAAAATGGGGGATCTTTAAATCAGAGAATCTTTAAAACGGGAAATCTTTAAAATGAGGAATCTTTAAAAGCGGGAATCTCTAAAATAGGCAATCTTTAAAAGTGGGAATCTTTAAAATGAAGAATCTTTAAGTCAGGGAATCTTTAAAATGGGCCATCTTTAAAATGGGGAATCTTTAAAAGCGGGAAACTTTAAAACTCGGAATCTTTAAAGTGGAGAATCTTTAAAATAACGATTCTTTAAAAGCAGTAATCTCTAAAACGGGGAATCTTTAAAAGCAGAATCTCTAAAACCGGGAATCTTTAACAGTGGGAATCTTTAAAATGGGGAATCTTAAAAAGCGGGAATCTTTAAAATGGGGGATCTTTAAATGCGGGAATCTTTAAAATGGAGAATCTTTAAAAGCGGGAATCTTTAAAATGGGGAATCTTTAAAAGAGAGAATCTTTAAGAGTCCCTGTCCATAAAAATGGAAAATAACTCAGCAAGGGTCAAAAATTCGATTTCGCTCATATTATCATGGTAGATAGGCTAGGGCACGAGAAAAACTACTGGATAGTTGTTTTGGCAAAATATCCTTTTATTTCAAAGAAATAGGCAAATTACCAAATTCCATTAAAATCATCATTTGATGCACCATTTTATTAAACAAGTTTGAGAGCCTAGCATGCAAAACCACATCATTCTTTCATCTTTAAAACACTCATTTTTATGCAATGTTTAAATGTGTACTGGGTTGATTTTAGGGAATGTTGTGTTGTCTTTTTGGGTGCAAAATAATTAAATTTCATAGACACATATTTCATTCACTTAAAAGTACTTTGTGAATATAACTAATTTTCATCATGTGCGAAACCTTCAAATGGATTAAGCTTCTGGCGGTTGAATCGCAGAAGGATGGTCTACAGACTCCTGTAAAAATTTCTTTGGGCAAATGATTGTGAGCGACGCAAGAGCTTTTCAAAGTACGTTAAAAATGCAAATATTTGACCGGCCGTCATCAAATTTCAATTTACGGGTTAGACGTATATTTTAGCATGTGCCGTATGACTTTACCTATGTTAAGGTGAAATAGACACAGAGCTGATAATTTCGAAATGTTCTAACCTGATTTGACATGTTTCTCTCACCCTTCATCGCACATAAAGCAGAAGTTTGCTTTTGTTTACATGACGTCCGATGTACATCGCCAACTGTCAACTTATTTGATGGTCGAATACCATGAATCTGTGACCCTCTTTCGACACATATGATCACCTATTTCCTATTTTTATTTTGAGCTAGTGCTTGCTTCATTGATCTATCATTTGTTTATGGTGATATTTTTAAAATTCTAGTGAGTACAGGCGCTAACTTTATCAGCTGTTGTCTGAAACATCAGAACGTACAAGAAGTGTGATTTGGACTGAGGCCACGCACACTATAGAATACGATAATATAAATATACACATATTATTATATATATGAACAAACAGATGAATAATGATTAAATTGTTTCACTTATCCTGAGAGTGCTCTATACAAAATAGATCAAAATGTGTCATATGTGACAGCATTGCGTGACGAACAAATAATGGCTGTAAGATTGTGCTGCGCTGATTTTTACAGGCAGGCACTCTTAAAACAGGGAATCTTTAAAATGGGGAATCTTTAAAAGTGGGAAACTTTAAGAGTGGGAATCTTTAAAAGCGGGAATCTTTAAAACGTGCAATCTTTAACAGTGGGAATCTTTAAAACGGGGATTCTTTAAAGGTTGGAATCGTTAAAACCGGGGATCTTTAAACGCGGGAATCTTTAAATTGGGGAATCTTTAAAAGCGGGAATCTTTAAAATGGGGAATCTTTAAAATGGAGAATCTTTAAAAGAGGGAATCTTTAAAATGGGGAATCTTTAAAATGGGTAATCTTTAAGGCAGGAATCTTTAAAATGGGGAATCTTTAAAAGCGGGAAACTTTAAAACGGGAATCTTTAAAATGAGGAATCCTTCCTGAAGCATGGATACCCACGATCAAGAAACACAACAACAGGAGAACGGTACAACAGCGGACCAATGAGGGAAGAGCTACTCGCCGGAATAATGGAACAATAGGAGGATCGAAATGCACCAATCACAGCCGACCTTTGTGATATAAATGATACCGTACAATCAGTCGACCTTATCGCCTGAAGACTAGCAGTAAGCAGTCGAAACGTCGCGATCTACATCTCAAGTGACTACATTGTGAGACAAACGATAATACACTTTATTATTGCATCTACCACGATGAATAACAACAACCTTTTCCTCGACATTGACCAGAAATATGGGCACACAGCCCTAAGGTTGATTCGTCAACATGAGCGTTGCTCTCGCAAGCTCGCACGCTATACCAACCATCTCACCTTTCTCACAAGGTGTATTAAGAACCACATTGTTCCAAGAGATCCGCAAGTTCGGCCGCCAGTTCCCACCAGAGGCGCACGCAGAGTCGCTGAACTAGCATCCATGAGATTCCTGAGGGAAAGAATCAGACTGACGCAGAGAGCCAAGGCAGATACGAAGAAAGAAGCCGAATCAACAGCACAGAGTATAACATCTGCTCTTTCTGCGGATGACGCTGCAGAGGTACTCAACAAGGTTAAATCCACTACCCAGCGAGTCTTTAATACCACCAAAGACCGTCAACAGCGCAAGTTTGAGAAACCTTTGCGAGAGAAACAGTCTTGTTTCTCCTACAACTTTTGTTGACAAAACAAAGTGGGTTATCAACTTGTCATCCAGGACCCTTAACGAAGCTGAGGTGTCCCTACTGAAGAAAGGTCTAAATTTCGCCGTGACTCCTACGAGCGTCCCAGCCACCGAGATCATCACCAAAATTGAGTCAGCAGTCAGGCCACTAGATGCGGAGCGAGCAGACACAGTCAGGAGATCCGTCAACACCATCCTTCAACAGGCACAACCACCCACGCCCAACATCACGAAGGAACAGCAGGAGGCTCTTAAAAGCTTAAAACAGGACAACTCAATCATGGTCCTTCCGGCCGACAAAGGACGTGCTAGCATAATCCTGGACGCTGAGACATACCACGCAAAAATGTCAGCGCTAATTGATTCCGGACCGTACCAGCTGCTCAACAAAGATCCGACAGACCGCTTGACCCGGAAGCTATCTGAGAAGCTGCTAACCCTGAAACGGAGTGGACACATATCAGAGGCAGTTTGTAATAAGATCAGACCTCGACACAAACAACCACCTAGGATCTATGGTTTGCCAAAGATCCACAAGGCCGACACACCGCTTAGGCCAATTGTGTCGTGTGTCAACACCTTTGCATACGACCTGTCTGCTTTCTTGGCTAACGTATTATCTCCTCTTGCAGGTAACTCGAACTTCACAGTGAAGAACTCAACTGACTTCGCCTCCACCATCGCCAGTGAAGAGATCCAGGACCACGAGATCATGGTGTCTTTCGACGTAGAGTCACTGTTTACCAACGTACCGATCGAGCGCGCCGTACAAGCCGCGCTACAAAAAATGGAGAACGACGCAGGCCTGGCTGACTGCACGACACTTACACCAGTTCAAATCGCGGACCTCTTGAATTTTGTATTAAGATCTACGTACTTCCAGTACAACGGATCGATTTACGAACAACGAGACGGTACAGCCATGGGGAGCCCTGTATCCGCGGTTATTGCTAATCTCTACATGGAGATATTTGAAGAACAAGCAATAGAGTCCGCACCTTGCAAGCCTAAGATCTGGAAACGCTACGTAGATGATACTTTCACCATCCTGGATCGGGATAGAGTTGACGTCTTCCTGCAACACCTGAACAGTCAACAACCATCAATCCGTTTCACCATGGAGATCGAGAACAACAAGATCGCCTTTCTCGACACGTCAGTTTACAGAGAACCTGATGGCCGCCTTACCACCAGTGTCTACAGGAAACCAACACATACTGATCATTACCTAGCGTATGATTCACACCACCCTCGTTCAGTAAAGCGCGGTATTGTGAAGTGTCTGTACGACCGGGCTAAACATCTCGTCACCAAACCATCAGTAATCGCTGGAGAGAAGAAACATCTGTCATCTATACTTGTTTCTAACGGATATCCCTCCTCTTTTGTACAGAAGATCACAAAGGCACGAACAACCCCAAGAAGAGAGCCTGTCGCGGAATTTAAATCCACCGCCGTTTTACCTTATGTCCAAGGAGTTTCGGAGTCTCTCCGCCACTGCCTAGAACAACAAGGCATTCTCACCATCTTTAAGTCCGACACGACACTTTGGTCACACTTAGTGCAACCAAAGGACACCGTCAACCCGGCTAAACAAGATGGTGTTGTCTACAGGATTCCCTGTGAGTGTGGCAAAGTCTACATCGGGGAAACAGGGAGATCTATGCAGGAGAGGATCAAAGAACACGACAGGGATATACGACTTGCCCGAACCCAGACCTCTGCCGTTTCTGAACACACCCACGAGACCGGCCACTATCCTATCTGGAATGAGGTCAGGTTAATTGATCGAGATCCTCACTGGTACACACGTAGGGTCAAGGAAGCTATTCACATAAGACTTCACCCTAACAACATCAACAGGGATAGTGGAATTGAAATTCCTGAAGCATGGATACCCACGATCAAGAAACACAACAACAGGAGAATGGTACAACAACGGACCACTGAGGGAAGAGCTACTCGCCGGAATAATGGAACAATAGGAGGATCGAAATGCACCAATCACAGCCGACCTTTGTGATATAAATGATACTGTGCAATCAGTTGACCTTATCGCCTGAAGAAGACTAGCAGTAAGCAGTCGAAACGTCGCGATCTACATCTCAAGTGACTACATCGTGAGACAAACGATAATACACTTTATTATTAGTGTAAATATGCAAAGACTCTTGCTAAGAGTCAGGTCACAGCAATTTTTCTTATGCCAGATATGCAGATAAATTTTTATGGAGATGCCCAGAAACCAACAGAAACATCTGTCACTGAGTTTTGCTACAAAAGCATGCATTTATCTCTGGAGGAACTCAAAATCATTTCAAAATAATTTTTTTTTGACACTTTAATTGTAATTCACACTACTTACAACCAATGGTAGGTCTACTTACACTATTTACAAAAGTAATACAATTACTAAAGTCCATTGCAATACCGACAAAACGTTTTCAAAAATAATACCTTTTCTAATACATGAACTGTTCAGATAGCCAAATTCCCCGAAATAAGTCACTTTTTTTAACCAACATGACAGCTCTCCTGCTGGTCATGTAAATGCCGCACCACGCAAAAGCTTAGAAATCCAAGCGTAGCTCTGTTACAAAACCAAGAACCCATATGTTTTCCTTGCCATATATTTGTTGTAAAGTCGTAAGTCCTTCCATTAAAGCACATGATAAGGCTAGGACAAATATCTATCGCTGCGAAACTCAATTTAAAATCATCCCAAGCCTCAGTCCAGTGTTAAGATGAATCCAGGCGGTTTGATTCTTCAGTCAGTGTAGCAGATCTCAGAGAATGAGAATCGAGATTTGAACCGCTCCACTATCTCGCTAAACCGATGTGCTTTAATAGCGTGCAATATAATTACAATGAATAAATTCCACAACTGTATTTGTACTTGCTAAGTTGATATATAAACAGCTTCCAGTGTAAGCTGAAAGATTCCTGCTCACTTTTCAGTGAAGATTAACACTTTTTAAAGATTCCCACTTTTGAAGATTCCCCGTTTTAAAAATTCCCGCTTTTAAAGATTCCCCTGTTTTAAAGATTCCCTTTATTAAAGCTTCCCCATTTAAAAGATTCCCGCTTTTAAAGATTCCCGTTTTAAAGATTCCAGCTTTTACAGATCCCCCATTT
Organism: Orbicella faveolata; assembly: GCF_042242905.1. Lineage (NCBI taxonomy): Eukaryota > Metazoa > Cnidaria > Anthozoa > Scleractinia > Merulinidae > Orbicella > Orbicella faveolata. The sequence goes on from NW_028301553.1 coordinate 19,355,188, forward strand.
TACAGATTCCCGCTTTTAAAGATTCCTGCTTTTAAGGATTCCCCATTTTAAAGATTCCCGCTTTTAAAGATTCCCGTTTTAAAGATTCCAGCTTTTACAGATCCCCCATTTTACAGATTCCCTGTTTTAAAGATTCCTGCTTTTAAGGATTCCCCATTTTAAAGATTCCCGCTTTTAAATGTTCCCATTTTAAGGATTCCCCGTTTTAAAGATTCCCACTTTTAAAGATTCCCGGTTTTAAAGATTCCTCATTTTAAAGATTCCCGCTTTGAAAGATTTCCTGTTTTAAAGATTCCCGCTTTTAAAGATTCCGCAGGTCATTCCCCATTCCTCGATTCCCCATTTGCTATTTTAAAGATAGCCGTTGCAAAACTGACGAATCAGTGACTCTTGCTACATGGTCAGAATAAACAAACAAGAAGCCAATCTAGTGGCACGTCCAGAAAATGTTTGGGCCTATCTTTTCTTAGTGTCCTCAGCAGCATTTTAATATCTTGCATTAATGGCAATTCATAAAAATGGGCATTCTTAGCAAAGATTTTCTTAAGGCTGGTTTTCACTAGCGAAGGAGTTGTAGTCATAATCAGAAGCGTAGAGCGGTACGCTCCAGTGAAAATCAAACCAACGGAGTCAGAAGCAGAACACTGCATCCGCTTATGACTCCATCGCTTACGATCTAGTGAAAACTGCATTGTCGGAGTCGCAAGTAGAAGCAGAAGAATAAACCAATCACAGTGTTCGATTCCAGGCCTTGTGATTGGTTGGTTCTTCCACTTCTGCTTCCGACTCCGACAATCTAGTTTTCACTGGATCATAAGCGACGGAGTCGTAAACAGAATTGTAAGAAATGGAAACGTTCTGATTCTTCTGACTCCAATTCCATCGAGCTTGACTCTGCTTCTGACTTTGATTTTCGATTTTCACTAGGTCGTAAACACTCTAATGACTCTGATTACAATTCCGACTACGACTCCGTTGACTCCTCTTCAAATATTACTGAAGACTTCATGGCGGCAAGTTAAACAGCAAATTAATTAGATAAGACTTTCAGGTGACACAGTGGTTCTTTTGTTTTGAAACAGATTCCTTGTGCAGTTCAGGAAATACAGTATGCCATTAAAAAAGGTTAACTTATGCCTCTCATAAGGTGACAAAACTTTTTTTTATGTAACTGACTTTTTGTCACCAAAAAACTCTCAGGCGATGGGAAGGGTAATGTGACAAGGAAACGTCCGCTGAAATTCTGGAGATTTCATGGCGTCTGGTTGTTTCAAGTCTTCAATTAGGCAATGCTGTTTACCTTTCATAATGTTGGGTCTATTTTTTTTTCGAGGGTCGAGGGTCGAGGGTAATATTTTTTTCTGAGGTTTTCTTTTCAACTGCCACAAATCGTAGGAGTTGTGAATCGAAGGCTTGTCAACCCCATTTTACATGACCATTCAGTACATTGACATGTATTTGCTTTGTCATAACACCAAACCTAATGTGGTAAAATGTTGGCATGACTTCCTGTCACATGATCAATTGAACTTTTGAATAAATTTTCTGAAATACATACCGTAACTACTAGCTATTACAAATAAAGAGCCCGGTGGAGGAAACGTTTAAAAAAGGCCTTCCCATTGCTTACAACTGCAGGTCAATCAAAATTCAAAGTTTTGACAATCAAACTTCAAAGCTTACCCGCCCACTTGGGAACGTTTTGGTGCCACTCTGCAAACACTTGAAGAGAAGCAAAGTCAGCAATGTGTATGGGCATTTTGCCTTTTGCAGTTTTGAAAATCAGAATGAATGATAGGAAATCAAGAGAGAAATTTCTGTCTGATATTGACTGTGATCTTTTACAATATCCAGGGGAATTAAGGAAGAGTTCACCCTTGACCCTCGACCCTCGACACAGGACCCTCGACCCTTGAGAAAAAGATAGACTGACCTTACAGCCAATACCATTAAACTGACCGATCACTTTCAGTGGACCAGACTCGTAACACCATCGACTGACGAGCACAATTTACTTGACTCTGAAGATGACTTCGGTTTGGGTTGTTGAAACGTCAGTCATCAACAACTGTTCTTTTCAAAACTACCATCACGGATTATTGACAATCACACAATGAGAACTAAAGAATGTTTTGTAAGCTACACCTATGGTGAAACAATTCTATTTTTTTTTGCACTGTATATTGTAACCAAAAAACTTGCTGGATTAACATTATCATAACTGTTGAGAGTCCAGTGAGTGCTGCTACCTCCAATTCACAAAAAATAACTCTTGCATGAATTGTGTGCCTATGTTTTTTACCAAAACCACCAAATGTGTGGTCCAGAGTGAATTGTCAATAAAGAAAAAGTGGAAAGTGTTTTTTTCTTACAAAGTTCCAATACAAAGATGAAACCTGGTCTATCCCATTGATAAATTGATCCATATTTAGCCCTCAAGGTGGTGTTTATTGCCACTTTTTGACTTTTAAAGTGCTCAAAGAGTCTCTATATCACTGTCAATCAACGCAATTCTCACCATGACACAATGGCTACAAGTTTTTCCTTTTCAGTTGTCATATTTTGATGAAAAAACAGAAATCGTACTGTTCTATGGCAAAAATCTCTCTATCACCTCAATAAAATGGTTTACCATTGCAGATGACCTCATAATGACGTCACAGTAACATGTGCATATCATTTTGATAACGGCATTGTACAGAGCACATAAAATTTGATATCAAGCGATGGTTTAAGTGCTTTTTAACTTTTATTGTGCGAATTTCCAATGGTTTCCCATTGGTAAACATTAGCATAGAAAAGTTAATTAACTAATTCTATTTTTAATGCTCTACCATTGATAAAACATTGAGAACTCATGACATGAAGTTAAAAAGCATGATAAAACACGGCATCGGCAAAACCCGGATCGGACTGGACTGGATCACGGATCGGATCACGGACCAGATCACGGATCGGATCACGGATCGGATTACGGATCAGATCACGGATCAGATCACAGAAAAAAAAACAAAACAAAGTTTTAAAGAAAAAAAAATCCCCCAAAAAATCAAATTGTTTATAAGATAATAATAAATAAAAAATAAAAGTGGAAGACTAAAATATGTTAAATGAAAATAAGAATCCCGAATTTGATGCAATGACATGTTAATTACAGAGAATGACAAGAGGTCATTTAAAAAGCCACGTAACTGCTTAATTTACGACAAATTTAAATTGTAACGAACAGGCAGATGTAGTTATATTTGAATGTTAGTTGGCTTGAAGCTTGCGTGAACCTCCCATTCTCGTTTTTGAAATTGTTGTCCGTATCAGTAGCTAATTCTCGGCTACATTTTCATGTCAGATGTGAGCGTTACAGTTGGCGTTACGGTTAATGAGAAAACTTATGTACGAAAACTTATGGAGATGGCTTGCTTTAAAGGAGCTACGTCACGATTTGCGCTTCTTGAAAAAACTAGCCTAGTTTTTCGAGTTCATCATTTGCAGTCCTCGCTAATCTTTGCCATCCTTAACGATCCTCATGCCGTTTTGATTTGTTCTTGCCTCTTAAGTGTTTTCTATCCTACAACACGATCATTTTAAGGTTTTGTTCTATTACAATCCTAAAAATGACTCTAAAAATTGTGACGTAGCTCCTAATATGTTGTTTACTCTGGGGTTGCACTATCATTCACACTATTGATGTTATTCCTATAATTTTTTGTAAAACAGCTATATTTCCTTGAAAAACAAATGGTTTGTTTCGTTTTATTCCAGTGCGAAATATTGTATTCCAAACTCACATCTTGTAAAAGTATAGACTTGTCTCAAAAATGGAAATTGTTTAAAATCATCAGGTGTTTAATTTTTTTTAGTGTTTTTAGTTTTTGTTTCGATTCATACGTTCGTCCTATTATTACCATGCTGACTTGTTTTATGACAGTTTACCTTTGATGCAAGTGAATATACGAAATATCATTTATCTGAACTGCGGAGAAAGATATGAAGACATGATTGATTATCGCAATTATACACACAACTTAAGCGGTCGTGAAATTAAAGCCTTAAAAAAAATTCAGGCCTGAATGGGACTCGAACCCTTGACCTCTGTGATACTGGTGCAGTGCTCTACCAACTTAGCTATCAAGCCAACCGGGAGTTGATCACATTGTGAGTTCGTAATATACCCGTAGATGGTGAAGACTGCAAGTGAATATACGAAATATCATATAGTTGAACTGTGGAGAAAGATATAAAGACATGATTGATCATCGCATTTAAAACCCAACAGCTTGAAAAAAATTCATCTGGGACCAGCTCCCAGTTGGCTTGATATTATAAAAGAATAAAGGAATATCACAACTAAATTAAATAAAATGTTCTGCTTACAGTAGTCACTCTAGTGTAATTTGCTCAACAAAATTTTGAATTTTGAATTTTTTTCCTTGATCCGATCCATGATCCGATCCGTGATCCGATCTGTGATCCGATCCGTGATCCAATCTGTGATCCGATCTGCGATCCGATCTGTGATCTGATCCGTGGTCCGGTCCGTGATCCGATCCGTGATCCGGTCTGATCCCGGTTTTGTCAACGCCATGATAAAACAAGTGGTCTTCTGTAATTTTGTCTGTAAAACAGCATGCTGTTAACAGCTGAGAATGCTTCAAACACAAGTGTGATATAAAAATGATATCATAACACTTGGTAAACTGTTGGTAAACCGATAGAAACGTGCCTTCTGAGTCCAAAAGTGACTTTTATAACATAGTGTCTTGTTTTAAACCTATTGTACAAAGTTTTTGCTTCCTTTTTCAGTTAAGCTTGAAATAACAATTATTTAATGCAGATAAATGGAGTTTTTTCACTGGTAACCACAAGTAACCACGGGTAACCAAATGATGGTTAAAAGGATAATCTTCATATTGATTTAGTCCATTCGTGGATACTCGTTGATATTCCTGTACAGTGGTCATTTGAATTACTCCAAGATCGCCTACTTTGGGAGTACCACTGGTAGTTTGTATTTCAACAATTACTTTATTATTTCGCTCCTTTTACGGAGAAAAATACGGTGGAGATAACCGACACCCCAAATCGGCAATGACATGCACATATGTCACACAAGATTAGACTTCCAAAAAAGTTGATAATTTCCTTAAATTAATGTACTAATAAGTAAGCTTGCCATAATTTTCCCATGAAAAGAACCCGGATACTGGGATAAAGCAATGGCAGATGTTTCAATTAAGTACCACACCAGTTATTTCAGCAAAACCAAGTTTACTGTTTTAGACAATGGGTGACAAAAGTGTTGAGACACTTGGCAGTAAAATTCGATTTTAGAGCGTCTTGGAAACATCCCCCCCTCTCCCCCAAACATTGTTGACTTTTCTATTTCTTAGACTACACAGACCACAGCGCCTACACAACATTGAATTGGGGGCCCGGGGGTATCAGAGAATTAACGCTAGATGTAAATGAAAAAGAATAAGTGCTTCAATATTGAAAAGCGTCATTTTCTAAAAGTCTCACCATAACTTTTGTCGCCTATTGTAGTCTTAACAGTAAAGAGTAAGAGAGTAACTGGAAGGGAGGACGATTGGTACATTAGGAAAAGATGTATACTTGAAAAAGTTCAGAAAGTCCACAAATGGCAGAAGGTCTGCGCTAAATGATTTCTCGCATGCTGTGTCTCTTTCAACTAATTGTTATATAGATTTTCCCAAGCCTAAAAGGGGATCTCCCATAAACTATATACAATAACCTTTGAGGAAATTTACCACTAAGCATTTACCAAACTAACTGAATTGAACCAAGTAAATGAAGAAATCTCTATAAATACAATAATACAAAACACTATGTGCGAGTGCCAAATAGAAAAACCACTGAAATTCTCAACGAAAGATTGCTGAATGAAAGAAATGTTAAAGAAACTTCGTCTAAGACTGATTATCACAGAAGCAGAAACCCCTCCAAAATTTCAAAAACGTGCGTCTTTTCCATTCAGCATGTTTAGGTCATTGCATTCAGAGAACGCAAGCCTAATTTTGACCTGTGGCTTTCCAGAGTTAGTTTGCCTGTGCACAGTTATTAAAGCAAAGTAGACCACAAGTTTTTATGGTTTATAGGCTGATAAACCACGTGGGATGTTGGAAGAACACGAGAAGAATTTGTAAATCATGAGCCACAGGTGAGTGATTCATGAATTCTTCGAGTATGGTCTATTGCTTTTATATAATAATTCAGAAGACACACGCAATTTCCATGAGTTTACTGTCACAATAAACCATAGCTGATTGACCAATCAGAGCACGCCCATTCATTTAATTATTGTATAAATGCAGAAAAACTCCACATTCTTGCAAGGACACCAAAATGGCCACCCCGCTTGATTTTTGCAGGGGCACGTCACGGCCAGTAAACTGGTACCATTTAATACTAAGAAATGTGACTACATGTGATAAGACACATGTGGAACATGTGAGCAGGCCATTTGAGCTCGCTTTTGCATTGGAGCTTTTCGTAGTATTGAATAGAAGACCCCCTTGACTTCTTCCATTCAGTTGCCGTAGGCTTCCCTATTTTGTGACCTCAGCGTTGGATTTTGGTGAATTTAAATGCTTTGATGGTAGCATTTATCGAAATCTGAGAGAATTGTCCTTTGTTTATTTTATATCTTAACGAACACAAAGATTTTAAGGAAAACAATCAATTTTTTAAGTTTAAAAGACATGTTTCGACTGAACTTCTGTCATCTTCAGTGGAATGAGTGATTACAAAGCAAGTTGAATAATAAGTAGACAAAAATGCTTATTAAGACAAATAGTAACAACAGAACGTGAAAAGGTGTAAATTAAAAGGATAATTTTAGATTTACAGGGTGTAATTGCTGATTGAGGCAAGGTAGTTCTTTTTGAATATGGATAGCCTCCTTTATCTTGAGTTGAAAGCTAGTAGTGAAAGCAGTCTATTGAACACAATGAGCGACAACGTTCAGAATTCTGAAGATGTTTGAAGATGTGAGAGGCCCTGTAAACAGCTAAGTGCTCACGTACGCGTGTGGAGAAATGTTGGGAGGTTTTGCCGACATAACAGGCATTACAGCCCGCACATGTAAACTTATAAACCACACGTGAACGAAGCCCGCAGGGGATAGGGTCTTTCACACCAAAAAGGTTACCTATCTTAAAGGAAGAAAAAACTAATTTGATGTCTAAATCATTACAATAGCGCTTGATTAAGTGTCGAATCTTCTTCTGAGTGATGACAGAAAAATGGCCTATGTACGGCAGCTTAAAGTAAAACGTGGGCAAGGTGGTAAGGGGGTAGCCCCTGGGACAATGATTGCTTTGGGTCCCAGTGATGTAACGGTTAACCACTTTTTCAATTAGATGGGAAGGGAAAAGGTTCTTTTTGAGAATTTCAGTAAGCTTGGTTATATCCTCATGTAACCCCAACCAAGTGTTGTTGATCTTGTAGGCCCTGTCAACAAGAGTCCTAATGAGACCTACTTTGTATGAGTACCAGGTGAAGCTGGGTTATTAACTTATTATTTTAGCTTCACCTGGTACTCATACAAAGTAGGTCTCATTAGGATTTTTGCCTTTTTGAATTTTACGGGTTGAGGAAATTAAACTGGGAAGCTTATTGGAAACGGGCTTCTTTATCGGGACAGGGTGCTGTTCCTTTCTTTTCTTCCTCACGCTTTTTTGCCACCCAACCCCTACCTACGCCTGCAATGCAGAATGCAGGCTATATTTTTCAGTGTGATTAGACAATAGGTAGTCAGCGGCTGCTTACACAAGTCTGTTAGCACCGCTATTACGTCACTCTGTGCTGTTGTCGCAGTGTTGTGCCTTTTTTGACGAGAAATATGTTCAGTTGTGAAAGACCTTTAGAAGAAGGGAGATTTTTTTACATCAACGAAGGTCTTTGGTTTATTATATGCGAAATAAAATATCATGCTACATAAAATCCCTGGGTATTGATTTTATGCGAGTAGTTCTAAAAATAACATGTAGTAAATATTAATGCGCTATAGATTAGGAGAAGTTGTGAAGGGAAGGGCGAAGCCACAATGCTTATTACCTGTTTTACCCATGAGAGCGTGAGATAAGAGAGAGGGGATATTCACTGATTAAATTTGCAGAAGGCGTTGGCAGGAGAAAACCTGTATTAGGCGGACACCCTCGGGACCCTTGCTTGTGTCCACTTAATACAGGGTGTCCACTGAAAACGGGTTCCCTCAGAATTCGTCTTAAAAGGGTCATATCAATATTGGTCAGTATTAAAGACCTTGAAAGGGACAAATAGCATTCTGGTGAACCATTGATAACTCTGAAATACCGCATTTCCATAAACAATGATAAGTATATGAGGTAAAGAGATTTAAGTATACAGTGACAGTATCTATATTGATCGAATCATGGGAAGGTTCACAAAATCAAACAAGACCAAACATTCTGTAAAAACAAAACTGAATAACAAAATATTGCATGTCTGTGACAGCTCAGTTTGTTGGCAATCTATTAAAACGTGGACAAAAAATCATGCATTCTTTTTGCACTGTCTGTTTTATTCAGGTTTCTAACAATAGAAATGACCATAAAAGTCAAGTTTAAGGTGTCCGCGTCCACTTAATAGAGGTGTCCGTTGAATACAGGTATTTTTTACAGTGAATGTGGGAAAAGAAAAATGGGACTTGAATTTCTGTCCGCCTAATAGAGGGTGTCCGCTTAATATGGGGTCTGCTTAATACAGATTTGACAGTAGTTTTGTTTTTTGCTTGTCACGGAAGGGTTTTGAGTGAGATGTTGTTGACGTTGTTAGCTGTCTCTTATAGTTTTCCTCCTTTTGATGCACTGAAGTTGATACGATCTTGTAAAGAAAACCAGATTAGTGTGAAATAGTTTAAATAGTGACTTTGAACGTTTATTTCGTTTCTATTCATTTAATCTGTTATTTGTTAATTTCGAGTGATTTCCGGTCAGCGGTCGTTACTTATTTAGTCTTGTCATTGCTTACATCACTACTCGGGACAGTACTAAACACGTTTTTCGTTCCCGCTCAAAAACTCTCTCAACATGACCGCCATGTTTGTAACGTTGTTGAACCAAAGTGAAATATAGTTGAGTTCCTATCGCTGTTGTATTTCCTGCTTCCACACATTTTTGGTGCTGGGACCAGGATGGAAGAATTATCGAAACTGCTGGCCTCTAGAAGAGCACACAAGGCATATTTAACCAAGTTAAGACACAAAATCGATGAGACTGCAAAAGGCACAATTACCCACAATGAGATTGCTCTACTCAAGTCACTCGTTGACCAGCTGAAACAAAAGAGACAAACCCTAAAGGAACTTAACGATAAGATAGCAGTTTTACTGGAAACTCCTGAGGAACTCAGAGCAGAAATACTCAATGCAGAGGAACTAGACAGCCTTATCATGGAGAAAGTTTGCGCCACCGACAATTTAATTGAACTCGCCAAAGGGAACCTCGGTCAACACGTGTTGTCTCACAGTCCTGAGAATATCAGTACTCCGTCAAGTTTGCCGCAAGGGGGACAAGAAAATCAACAACCCATTCCATCTATGTCGCAAACAGAACAAGAAAATCAACAGTTCAATTCACCCCTGTCGACTGGAACGTCAGGTAGCGATTTGCAAGGTAACACAGCCGCCTCAGCAGAGAATCCTCCGATTACACCGCCGCTGATGAGTACATTCCAAACTAGTCGTTTACCTAAACTTGTATTGCCATCGTTGAATGGGAACCTGCTTGAATGGCAATCGTTTTGGGACACTTTCCGGTCTGCAGTACACAATAACTCTTCAATCAGTGATGTCCAAAAGTTCAATTATTTGAGAGCACAGTTACGCGATGGAGCTGATAGAGTCATTGCCAGGTTGCCATTAACCAGTGCCAATTATGCTAAGAGTATCCAGTTATTGAAAAAGAGATTCGCTCAACCCCACAAGATCATCAATGCACACATGGAGGCGTTGCTCATCCTTCCATCACCCACTGACCATTTAACTAGTTTGAGGCTTTTCTACAACTCAGTTGAGACACACATCAGGGGACTTGAATCACCAGGGAAGAAAAACAGAAACATATGAAGATATTCTTGTCCCCATCATTCAGAAGAAATTACCTAATGGGATTAAGAGGAATCTAGCAAGACAAAATGGAAACAAGGAGTGGCAACTTGATAATTTGTGCAAAGCAATCTTGAATGAAACTGAAACCTTAGAAGCAGGTCAGAACAATTCTAGTGATTATGAACTCAGTAGCAACTCAACAACTGCTGCTACTGCTGCATTTTTCACTACTTCAAAGCCATATACACCCGTTCTCCCTCCTCTCACTGATTAGCACCCCACCAAGCAAACATGCCTTTTCTGTAAGGGCTAACATAGCCCAAATGATTACAATGTTGTGACAGATAAGGGAAAGAGGTACTCCATTGTAAGTGATGCAAGGGCATGCTTTAACTGTCTTAATCACCATTCAGTATCTAAATGCAAGTCACGGAACCGATGCAAGGTATGCCACCGAAAGCATCACACCAGTCTTTGTCAAAATGTAGAACCACCTCCAGTGTCATCCACTAAACCAGCAACCACAAACAAGATTTCAGGTGCACCCACCACAGACAAGACTGTAGCACCTTCAGTCTCGACCTACCACATTGGTGATTCTGACAGACACATGCCCGTTCTGCTGAAAACAGCTGTTGCTTCTGTTGGAAGTCACAACAACCACATCAGTGTGCACATTCTATTCGATGAAGGCTCTCAATGCTCCTTCATTACATCAGATGTAGTGACCAAACTTGATCTGAAACCAGAAATGCAAGAGACAATATCTCTGTCAACTTTTGGTGGGAACACATCATCTGTTAAACGCATTGACACTGCTACCATTTATCTCAAAACCGCTCAAGAGGAGACCATTTCCATTTACGTGATCATTGTGCCAACGATAGTTGCACCGCTCACTACTTACACTGGTCCCAATGTAAGGGACTTGCTACATCTAAAGGGGCTGTCATTAGCACAAATTAAAGTTGAGGATTCACCTTTCACAGTTGATATTCTAATCAGTGCTGATCATTATTGGGACATTGTGGAAAGCAAAGTTACCAAGGGTCCAGGTCCCACGCAGCCAAATCAAAGATAGGGTACCTCCTCTCGGGCCCCCTGTCCAACAGTAACCATTCAGAAAACCTGAACACTTCTATTTTAAATGTTGTGACTGAGCATCATCAAGAACAATTTGATTTGGAATGTTTCTGGTGGATTGAATCAGTTGGTGTTCAGCCAAACTCCTCAGAAGAAACGCCAGATGCCTTTCCGAAGTATTATCAAGACTCATCTATCATGTTGGAGGATGGCCGGTACAGTGCAAAGTTACCATGGCGACCAGAACATCCCCTTCTACCATCAAATGCAGAAATCACTAAGCACAGAACCCGCTCCATGATCAGAAAACTGACTGCAGATCCTGAGAAACTACGCATGTACAATGACATCATCCAAGAACAACAGTCTCGAGGCTTTATTGAAAGGGTGAACAATCCAGATATGGCCAACAGAGTGTGTCATTACATACCTCATCATGCTGTCCTCAAGGACTCTACCACAACTCCCCTACGCATTGTGTACGACTGCAGCTTCAAACGAGGTGAACAACCCAGCTTGAATGATTGCTTACAGCCAGGCCCTCTGCTTCTCAATGACCTTACTGGCATATTTCTACGCTTCCGTCTCCACAAGTATGTCATAACTACAGACATTGAAAAGACATTTTTACATGTAAACCTAGACCAAGCCAATCGAGATGCCACGCGATTCTACTGGCTATCTAATACAGATGACCCGGAGAGTGAACTCATCGTGTACCGATTCAAGTCTGTTATGCTTGGTGCCACAAGTTCCCCCTTCATCTTAAACGTCACCCTCAACAAGCACCTCACGCAGTCTACAGACCAAGTCAGCATGGATATGCTTAGGAATCTGTATGTGGACGACCTCACCTCAGGAACAAGTGATGATGGTTCAGCAGTCAACTATAACCAAGATGCCAGGAACAAGATGTCACCAGTGGGCTTCAATGTCAGGTCATGAGGTTCAAACAGTCCTGGTGTTCAACGTCTTGCAGCCAAGGATCAAGTTGTTGACACCAGCCCAACTAAGAAGGTGCTTGGCATGCTTTGGAACATAACTTCAGACACTACGATTCTCATGCAAACAAGCAACCTCTACCACTCCGTTGTCACCAAGAGAGAGGTCTTACAAGAAACAGCAAAGGTCTTTGATCCACTCGGCTTACTTCAACCACTCACCGTTGCTGCTAAGATTCTAATACAAGAACTGTGGAAGGAAGGGATTGACTGGGACGACCCCCTTCCACCTTCTCTTGATCAAAAATGGTGTACTGTAGCAAAGGAGATAGGAGATGCAACCAAACTTGAGTTCCCGCATTGCTACTTCACTTCTGATGTCTCTGTCGATAGCAGTGGTACAGAACTACATATTTTTGCTGATGCAAACCAAAAGGCCTATGGAGCTGCCGCTTACTTAGTACAGTACAGCCCAAAAATAATGCACGCATAAGTGGCGCAAGAAGTTCTTGCGCCGCAAGAACACGCAAACCGCCGCAAGAAGTAAAAATGTTGTGTTTTTGCGGTTTACCCGCAAGAACATTCGAAACACAAGAAGTTGAAAACTCTAACCGCAAGAAGCTGCAAGAAGTTGTTGCAGGTCAAACAGTCTGTTCTTTTATAAGTGCCATGTTGGTGGTCGAAATGCTCAGCATTTGCTCACAATGTTATCCATAAGATAAGTCACTGCAGTGGGAAGAGATATATTTCCAACAGCTGAGACCAGATCTGGATTTATGTTTGCTTATACTTTGAAAATAATATCGAACGCACTCGCTTATTACGTACTCGTGTGTTCATGACACCTACGGGAAAAAAGCCCTTTGATCACTTGAACATTCTGCTGGCAGATTATGCGACAATCACAAAACGTCTCCAAACATACAAACATTGAACTATGATGCAGTCAGTCTGGATTTCAACGCTTTTTGCTTCTGAATGCAAAATTCATTATCATTCAGAAGTGTTGTTGTCTTCTTGCGGATATGTGAGCAAAGACAACTTTCGTTCAAATCGCACACTGAACCACAAAGACTGCGTGTGCACTACGATGTTGTAAAATTTCTTTAAGAACTTTTTGTAGAGTTAGTATTACAGGCGAAAAGCTCTTGCAGAAAATATATTTTGTGTTTCTAAACAAACAGTAATCAAGGAAACTTGAAAGTTGTCTATGGAAGCGTACTTCGTAAATTCTACCCTGTTTGCAATGTGGTAAAACATTACCGGTATAACTATGGTTGTGATAAGCACATAAATGATCTTCTGAACAGTGAATCTCATGAGTTTGCCTTATGCATTCCTCTCATTTTGAAGAGAATCCCATTGAACAAAATCTTTTAAGACAGCATGCACTGATAACAATCATGTTGTGACGCCTTGAATTTGCATAAAGTCTTCAAACATTACTGATGCGTGAAAAGTCACGCTTTTGTCATGCATGCATGTAGTCCTGTTCTTGTTTTTGCCGTCTGAGAAGCGTGCTTGTTTCAAAATTTGGGTTACACTTGGAAGCTACTTCCCAGTAAATAAGTGTTTTTTTACCTTTGTTCCGGACAAAAAAGCCATTTAAAATAAGCTCATTTTGCACCACTATCACACCGCGGGTTGGGGACTCTGGAACACATTGTAATAATATTATTGTAAACAGTAAAATTTCCTCCATGTTGCCGAAAAACAAAACAAAGTGAACCCAGCATCTAATTCAGAACCAACCGACAAAAAATGTACTGTTACTAAACTAATGAAAATAATTATAATCCAACAAAAAGCCCAAGGCCTTATCTCTATAATCTGTAAAGTTATTTTGAGACACTCTCGATTCACAGGTTGCTTAGCATGTGACCAAAATCTTCCCACTGTCAGTGATAAAATCTACCGACTGATTCATTCGCGAACGAAAACTCTCTCCAAGGAAGACTTCAACAGCGTATGGACTTTATATGGCTTACACTTTAGTACTTATAATATCAGTCACATCAAACTTCCCAAGATCTCTTGTGTAATGGTAGCTGTATACATAGTAAGGTCGATGATTTGTTTGTTAGTCGGTATGGCTGAGAATCAACTTCTTCTGTTATATTTGTCTACGTTTTGATGGATTGAAAGACAGCTTTGTAGAACATGTTAACAGCAGCTCACACCGATCAATGAATTCAAAGTTTTATCAAACACACATCCGTTCATTACTTTTTCTTTGGCCGTTCGGCGGGGATCAGTCCAGATTCGAATTAAGTTAGGCTCATGAAAAGTTCATTGTCTGAACTGAACTTTAGAGTTTAAATTGTCAAGAGTTAAGAATTTGTCGTTTTAATACTTCTTACGGTAAGTGCTGGCGCTAGTTCTGATTTTTACTTATGTTTGTTAGTTGTGTTTTTTAGAACCCGTCGCCAAGATGGTATTGTCTTGATACGGATTTTCGCGTGCTAAGATGTTAGCGCAAAGAAGTTCTTGCAGGTTGAAAATCCAACCGCAAAGAAGTTCTTGCGGTTTTAACTTCTAACCGCAAAGAAGTTCTTGTGTCTTGCAGAATCCAAGTGCAAGCGACCCACAAGCCGCAAGAAGTTGCTGGCTTACGGACGCAAAAAGAAGTTCTTGCGCATGCATTATTTTTGGGTTGTACTGTACGTGAAAACCAGTCGTCGCTAGCCATGGTGAAGTTGCGTGTTGCTCCAACAAAGAAGAAACTCACCCTTCCAGAGCTGGAACTTATGGCAGCTCTAACAGCTGCATGTTTAGCTTTATATCTTCAAGAACAAGTGCAAGTTACAAGAGTCACATTGTGGTCTGACAGCCAAATTGTTCTTCATTGGCTCAAAAGCACCAAGTTGCTGAAGCCGTTCATCAACACTCGCATCCAAGAAGTAAAGAAGCTGACATCTATTCCCAACTGGAAGTACTGCCCTACAACTGAAAACCCCTCCAATCTTCTCACAAGAGGGATAACAGCACATCAACTGAAGAATTCTTCACTGTGGAAACATGGTCCCACCTGGTTGCAAAACAGATCCCAGTGGCCCTCGTGGCCTACAACAGAGGTTCTCCACTTATCAGCCCCTGAAACCTCTACTGATGGGCCCTCTGCAAACAGCACAGTTCCAGTTCAACAACAAGGCCCTCATTGCCTGATCAATCCATCAGATTTCAGCAGTTTGCTAAGGCTTCTACGCATTACAGCCTATGTTTTCAGATTTGTACAGCTTCTCCAGAAGAAAGTCAGCCAACAAGGTCCAGTTACAGCTATGGAATATGATCAAGCCATGACGGAATGGGTGAAGACTTGTCAATCTGTTGTCTTTCATGCTGAAGTTGACAGCCTCCCCTCAAAGTCATGACACCGTACAACTTTGGTGCGTCAACTTCGCCTTTTCCTTGATGACGGTGGTCTTCTACGTTGTGGCGGCAGAATACACAACGCACCTTTAAGTGGCAATGCCAAATTTCCTCTGCTGTACCAAGCAAAGACCACTTCACAGATCTAGTAATTCACTCCACCCATGTCAAGCAGCTTCATGCAGGTGTCAACTCAACACTCACCGCCCTGTGTCAACGTTACTGGGTTCCTTCTGGCTGACAACATGTCAAAACTTTAATTGACAAATGCGTAACCTGCAGAAGGGTTTCGGGAACAGCCTACAATGCACCAGACCCACCCCCCCTTCCCAAGTCAAGAATGCAACAAACACAACCCTTTGAGGTCACAGGAGTGGACTACACCGGAGCTCTGTATGTTCGAAATGCTGGAATTGAAACAAAGGTCTACATAATTATGTCTGTTTACTTGTGCAACAACCAGGGCTATTCATCTTGAAGTTGTTGAAGACTTGACTGTTGAAGCCTTCTTACTCGCCTTTCGCAGATTTGCAAGTCGCAAATCTCTTCCAAGGAAACTAATATCGGACAATGCCTCAACATTTGTATCAGCGAACAGTGACCTAAAGGATCTGTTTCAATCTCATGCGCTCAAGGAAACACTCGCTAGGGAAGGTATTGAATGGCTATTCATCCCAAAGAAGGCGCCTTGGTACGGCAGGTTTTGGGAACACCTCATCGGTCTTACCAAATCCAGCATTGAGAAGGTACTCGGCAGAGCTGCAGTCAACCTGTGCACTCTTCAAACAATTGTTGTTGAAGTGGAGGTAATTCTTAATAATCGCCCCCTGACCTATGTTTCCTTGGACATTAAGGATGAGAAGCATTAAGCCCCGCGCATCTACTTTATGGCCGACGAATCATGTCACTACCACATCCACTATTAGAGAGGGATGAAGTGAGTGATCCCACCTAGCAAGCAAACATAGATTTCCTGAGGAAGGCAAAATGCGTCACCTTACTGATTCAACACTTTTGGCAATGTTGGCGTCACGAGTACCTCACCTCCCTCCGAGAGTGCCACAAAGGTTCAGGAATCAACATGGAATCTGTGAAGGTTGGCGATGTAGTTCTAATCCACAATGACAACCTGAGAGTAAACTGGAAACTAGCACTTGTCACATCCATTAACAGAGGTTGCGATGGACTTGTACGTTCTGTCAATTTACGTACTGCCAATGGAACAAACCGCCCTATAACAAGATTGCATCCTCTAGCAGTTCAAGCAAAGGAAATACAGTATCCCACAGAATACGAAGCAACCACAGTAGAAACTCCAACTCCTGTGAGAAGACCACAAAGAGATTCAGCACGATGGGCTATGGGAAGAATTGCAGACTGAGCTAAGGACATTTGCATGCCCCCGGAGGATGTGAAATAGTTTAAATAGTGACTTTGAACGTTTATTTCATTTCTATTCATTTAATCTGTTATTTGTTAATTTCGAGTGATTTCCGGTCAGCAGTTGTTACTGTATTTGGTCTCGTCATTGCTTATGCCACTACTCGGGACAGTACTAAACAAGTTTTTCGTTCCCGCTCAAAGAATCGCTCAACATGACTGCCATGTTTGTAACGCCGTTGAACCAAAGTGAAATATAGTTGAGTTCCTATCACTGTTGCATTTCCTGCTTCCCCACTATTAGCTAAAAGCACGAACCTGAGAGGCATGAATTGACCCTTGTTGACCTTATTAAAGCACTTAGCCTTGTTAACACTATTAAGAGGGAATCCACCAGAAGTTCGAGTAACTAGTGGACAAAAACTTTGTACCAACATTATTTACATTGATAAGTTAATAAAGATGGTGAATTTTAAGCTCGGTAATGAAATGTGAAGGTGAATTAATCAACATGACACAAGCGTGGGACAAAGAAAAATTCTGAGTCCCCGAAAGGAATCGAACCCATGACCTCCTGAACACCGGGCGGGCGCTCTATCCACTGAGCTATGAGAACTCAGGAGAGCAAGGTCATTTAACTGAGTTCATATATGATAGGTGTCCTGCATACTGCTAGGATCAACCCTATCGAATTCATCGTGAGTAGTGATAAGTTAATAAAGATGGTGAATTTTAAGCTTGGTCACCAATCATATACACCCGGACACCTATCATATATGAACTCAGTTAAATGACCTTGCTCTCCATGAGTTCTCATAGCTCAGTGGATAGAGCACCCGCCCGGTGTTTGGGAGGTCATGGGTTCGATTCCTTTCGGGGACTCAGAATTTTTCTTTGTCCCACGCTCGTGTCATGTTGATTAATTCACCTTCATATTATTTACATTGTATTGCAAACTTCTGTGCGACTGTTTTAAATATCTCCTCGAAAGAAATCATTTCTAACAACACGAAATGTCGAAAACAAATGTTGAAGTTCGTATGAAATACTTGAAAGTACTGGTGAAGTGAAACTGATGATGAAATTTTCCCTGTGTTTGCACAATTTCTCTGGACTTTGAAATTTATTTCCTCGACTTTCCATGAGAAATTGTTTTTGGTGTTATTTCAGGCAAATATTTATATGTTTAGCCTTTAGAGAAGGACTGTAATATACTTGAAACAAGACGCCTGGCTGCGTGAACTTGGGCTTTCAATATTGCACATCTGGAGTTATCTTTAGGGGACTGCTACATTGTGATTGTCACTGTTGTCACGCAATTTTGTTATTGCTAGTCATGAATAATTCTACTTTTGTGCTTTTGTCTGCTGAGTGTAATGAATGTTGTTATGGTACTAGAAAACAATCAAAATGATACATTACCATATAGGAGTAGGTTCCTACAAATGCCAAAGGTTGAAATTCAAGGACTTTTCAATTACTTTGAAGGCCAAGTTTTAGAAAATTGAAGGACCACTTTTGGAATGGTTGGCATAAGCAATTTTGTAATGATTTAATATTATTTCTCAGCTTTTCCATGAAAGTACTGTAATTTTCAACTTGAAAATTGCTTAAGGTAAAGCATTGCTAAAATCAACCCCTAGTCCTCAAATTCAAGTACTTTCAAGGCCTTGAATTTTTTTATTTTTAAATTCAAGCATCTTCAAGGACTTTCAAGGCTTTTACAAACCCTGAGTAGGTAATATATTTGCCTTAAATGGCAAGGAGAAGGCAACAGGGTTGTTCTGAAAATTTGAAGTAGGGGGAGAATAACTTCGAGTAGGCGGCTGACAATTCCAATAAAAAGATGTGGAGTGGTTTAATTGGAGCCACGTGGAGGGGGGAGGGCGACCGCAACCTTTTATTGGGGGGTCCGGGAGCCTCCCCGGGAAAATTTTGAAATTGGGGTTCTAAAAAGTGCATTTCAGTGTATTTTAAGCAATCATGGTTTTGTTCTTTTGTTAAAGAAAAGCAATTTCACCGAGAAAAACGTACATGTAATGTATCGTGTTAGCTGAACAGGTTAATCATCGTCATCTGTATCAAATTTGAAAGAAGTATCAAAAACGTCAAAAACGTTCTCATTTTGTGGTCAATCATGCGTGTAAAAACAGATGAGAAAGCCAAACGAGAGAAGAGTTTTGCTGGCATTGAAGGTACTAGATTGAGGTTTTACATTTATTTTGTTAAAAGACAAGTTTTGAATGGCTTTAACACAGTGCTAGGAGTGGAATTCATTGAACGTGATGAAGCTTGTGATTGGTAACCATTGCAAGTGCAAGCCTGTAATACTTGGTGAAGTTTCCCGCAGATTTAAGCTCAGAATTTTTTCTGATTAAGCGTGCGTACCATCCTCAACGTTTTGAACCTTTGCAGTAGCTTGAATTTTTCGTTCATGATTTCAAAAGTGATAAAAATAATACAATCAAACTTAACTTAAACTTGACATATTTTGCAAATGTTTCGCTTTATAATGAAGCCTTGAAATAGTGCATGTATTTATTCATACTTCCCTGCTTGATAAGCTTACATCCTACTGCGATAAGCTTACATCTTACTGCTGCTGAGTTTAAAGATTGTGTAAGATCTTGCAAAGTTTGTTTCTTTTGTTGAAAGAAATCTTTGCAGTTATTTGTTCTTGAGAATCCTCCATGTGCAGGCCAAGCACTGGGTTGCATGTCGTTGTGTTTAAAGATCTAATTAAATTATGTGTACATTCACTGGAGATAAAAGAACTAATTTTAATTATATTTTTGAAAGAAGACAACTTATGACCTTCGTTTGTGCCATCTCTAGTTTCTTTTCAATTTATCACTGGTACTGAACAGCGATTTCTGGGTTTTTCGCTTCATTTTCAGAGGAAAAACTGAGCTTTAACTTAACCCCTGCTGTCAAATATTTCAGTGCTGCTGTCACGGCTCAGTGCCCATGTCATGTTTTTGGCGGCAATTCTCACAGCCTGAATGATTTCAGATTTCTTTTATCTTACTGCTATAAGAGTTGTATTTTTTAATCGCTACGTATTTGTTGAGAAAATTTGACATATTGTTCTTATGCTTAATTTTATTGACGGATAGGCTCACATTGTTACAAATAAAAAATTTTCACAATTTATTTACTATAAGTAGCTGGTGCGCCAGGGATGACTAGATGGCGAATTTCGCCGGTCACTGGAGCTTGCGGAGAACTCTGAGGCAATTTTTTATCTATTATTGGTGTTGAGTCATAGTTTGTTGCTAAATGTTGACCCAAGGGGAGTTGTCAGGAATCAGTAGATTAAAGCAATAGTACTGTTCAATAGTTCATAATTATTGTTTTTAATACAAAATCCCTGAAACCACTGCAACATTATATAGCTAGAGAGCATAAATTTTGGAAATTACGTATAACAAAACTGTAACAAAACGATGGAAATGTCTCAATATTTGGTATCAATGCTGTGTTGTTTTCCTGTGTATTGACCGGAAACAACAACAAATAAGTCTAATGGAGGAACAATTCACAAGTTATAACATGAGGTTCAATGTTCTTTGTTCAGTTTCTTGGATGATCTGTTCTTGTTTATATTTTGATTAACATTTTTGCAGTTACAGAATGTAACCCACGTAAAACAAAAGTACACCTATACTGGTATATATTATCATTGTCGCCAAGGGAAATGTTCATGTTGGCGGTGATTTGTCTCTTCATTCAATCTTGTTCTTTTGTAGGATGACAGACAGTACTGTGAAATTGTCGTCATATTCGACTGCAAAGTTGTCAATGAAGAGTAATTTCTCGGCTAGAGCATTCTCATCAAAATGAAGAACATCTTCGTTTATCAGTTCTTTAAGAAGTTTATCGATCATTTTTAATGTCAGTGAATCTTGCTTGTCCTTTAAAACTTCAATGGTAGCAGATAGATCAAGTGTACACTTTGTTGCCTTGATAGTCAGTCTCAAACACATTTAAAAGTGCGGGTAATTCGGTCTGCATTAAAAATGATTGTCTGGTTAACTGAGACAAACTTGAATACAACTGATTTCCAATATTCATTATTGACACCAGATCATTAGCAGAATTGATGCCTTGTTTGTTATTGTAAATCAAAGAGCATAAACTCATTGCAACACATTGTTGTCCTGAACTTTGTCAAAATACCAACTCATTAGCTTGGCTATATGGTGCCGTTATTGTTTTGCTAGGGTCAATGTACATTGGAGTAGGACCAGGGTTTTTCTCTATATCTGAACTCAGTTGAAATTTACAATAGTTTGATACGTGTGTCTGACTTTTATAAAGACACATGGGTCTATTACAAGAAAACATTGATAAATACCGACTTGCTCCATACTTCAATTTAATTATCCTTTGATATACCCTCACAGAACAATTCAACAAATACTTCTTCTCATGTTGTGCAACTTTATTTAATCTTACCCTCTTCGTATGAAGCTTACAAACATTCTTTGTAACTCTTCTAACCTTCACATGACGACGTAGCCAAGAGGACTTCAGTACGCTTAGACGAATATGCTCATAAACAAACTCCTTCAGTCTCCTGCCCTTTCTTCTGAGACGTTTCAGAGTAGCTTCTGGTATTCTACTGGGTTCTCGATCATGTCTAAATACACGGTTGTGTTTATATGTAAACATAATATGAGATAGCTCGTTTGATATAGCTGGTTTCGTTTGATATTTCTCGATAGAAGGTTCACTCGTAAAGGATCGCTTGTAAACTGATCTTTTGTAAAGTTCGCAGACTGGCCCATTCCAAAACGCTCCAATAGCCATCAAATTTCTTTGCTCTCTTCATCAAGTGAGGAACTTTCCACGAAGGCGGCCGTTACTTTAAACCACGCTCTCTAGGGTTCATTCTACGCATGCGCATACATTTCATGCATGCGCTGTAGTTGAACTGCGTTTTGTGACTGGACGCAAAAAAAAAAATGGAGTCGAATTTATACCTCGGGTGTTTCCTTCAGATTAAGGCCGAGTAATTATTCTGGTACAAGGTTTTTGTCCACTAGAAGTTGAAATTGCTCAGTTTCCTATTGGATTTCCTCTTTAAAAACACTATTCAAAGGCAAACTAGTTATTTTGGAAGCCACTCGCAAGTGATTTTAGATAGTGTTTACATTTAGAGCGTTTAAGTTAGTTGGGGTGTGTGTCCATTTCATGCATGCTCTAATTCACGGAAAATGACGATCGAATCAATGACATCAAAAATTGTAGGGTTTAGATTTTCCTACACATCATTCGTTTACCTTATAAGTAATGGAATGTACACATTGTAGCACATCATTTGTGTCAACCAAAGCATCAATTCATTCCACATTTTATATTGTGTAACAATTTGTTTCAATTTCTGCCCATTAGAATTTATGTCTTGGCTCCGAGAATTATAACAAATTTTCCACAATACGACATCGTTGTCCGTAATTGGTGCTATGTGCTCCACAAATGAACCTTAAAACGTGGTAAGGCATCCTTTGCATTATAAAGCTGATACTTCACTGGTATTGTTCAACCGAGATTCACATACTAACTTTTGATCTTGAAAAAGCAACAACAGGGTATCCACAAACACTGTTCAACTGTATTTCTAACAATGCAAGTACAATGTAAGTAAAATGCAAGTACAATGCAAGCGCAATACAGTCTTTTTCAGTTTCTAAATGTTTCTGACAATCCCTAACAATATGTCTCACTTAAAAGTGTTGCCTTCATCAATCCGTTCAAGCCCATATAAATGCTGGCTAGCGAGATATTGACTTGCGAAAGTACAATTACTCCTTTCGTTGTATAAGGCAATGCGCGCCGAACATTCAGGCTGATAAATTTTAGCTTGCGAAAGCATACCAGCCCCTGTGCAATCTGTACTAACCACAACCCGAGTCTTAATATGATGGCTTGTGTGAGCACAATAACTCCCGATATGGAGACCTGAAGGAATGATGAAAGAAAGCAATCAATAAACAATACAACTGCAATCAATATTTTTAAAGCTTACACGACAGTAGGAAGCTGGATTTTCCATAAATGAAAACAGACAACGTACCGCATCGGCAAAGCAAGCTACAAAAAAAACCTACCTTGGCAACTGAGAGCTTGGAAAATAAAAATGAAGTATCTTAAAACAGATAAATGGTACACAAAAGTGAAGCAGCCAACACAAAGGATGCAGAAAATCCACTCGCACAAGCCAACTAGCACCCAATCTTCTTATATATAGGATCTAAACTAGTTTTCAGTCATCTTAGTAAAATTCCTTTTGATCACATGACTCTCGTAAACAGACAAACTTTTAGCTGCCAACTTAGTGTGAGCTTTGCACACAATAGAAATACAGCAAATGAAATATAGCAATTAATATCCCAAAGCCAAGGCGATTCAAAGTCGTGTTTGTGAACATATAAGATAAATAATTGTCTTAGTTATGTCACAAAAGCAGTCATCTCGCATCCCGATGAAACAGGCCACGTTTGTGATGATTTGCATGGCACAGAATCATAACTGCAAATGAGCGAATGATTGAAAACTCAAGACTGACTCGTAAGCATGTTGTTTGCAATCATGTCATTTATGTTCGTTCCTGGTGCATT
Organism: Orbicella faveolata; assembly: GCF_042242905.1. Classification (NCBI taxonomy): domain Eukaryota; kingdom Metazoa; phylum Cnidaria; class Anthozoa; order Scleractinia; family Merulinidae; genus Orbicella; species Orbicella faveolata. The sequence goes on from NW_028301553.1 coordinate 19,378,671, forward strand.
CTGTGGGGAGGCCAATTTTGTGTCCCAAAACTCATCCATCCATTCCTTATCCCAAAAAATCTCACTCCAGTCCGCATTAGGACTGCCTTCTTTTTTTGTCGAACGCAATTATTCATGCTAAAGTTCAAGCGTAATTTTAATATTGTATTTGGCGATGGGTGTGTAGCCTGCAGACACAGATGGATTTCTGGCATTTGTTTCACGCTGACCTACACTGTGGAATGCATGGGGATTGTAAAAGGAGATCCACCAGGAACCCATCCACGTACATAGCTGGTTGCACATAGTCAACTGCACGAGAAAATGGCTTGAAAACACAGGGAAACAGAAAGGAGTGTGAAGGGAGAATACCTCATGATCAATGTAGCAAGGCCAGGAATTCCTGGACGCGAAAGGACTGAAGAAAAACTATCCAATCGATGCCCTAGTTGTATCCCTAAGTAGCCGAGGAAACATATTTCCCAGAATTATGGATATAGTGTTCCTATCTATTGGTTTAAGAAAAAGAAAAGAAAAGTCGCACAGCATACTTTACTGGCCTTATCCTACCACACCTAGATTATGCAGATATTGTCTGGGGAGATAAGCCTGGTCTAACAACACAGATGAAACAGTTGCAATCATTACAAAATCGCTTTGCAAAAAAGATTGCAAAGGCAAAAGGGGGTCAAAAAGACATCAACTGAGACCCTGAAATCGTTGCAGTGGGTCCCATTACATGTGAGGCGTTTTGGTCATCAGTGTTGTCTTGTGCAAGATGCAATGAAGAGAGAGATCCCCCAACATTTTGATGCATTCAGATCTACAATGAGCCAACAACTCGGTTGTAATACCTGATATGGTTACATGCCCAAATTTATGGGGCAGAAAGAAAACTTATTATAAAACAATCACCGATTGGACCTCACTGCCAAGTGAGCTCAAGGAACTTGTGCCAAAAATGATTTTTTAAGCACAAACTTACATAGTTTTTATTAAACCATTTTAAACCTTAGTTAATATTATTTTTGAGTAATTTTTTTTGTAAAAAAATACCTCTTAGTCAATGGGTATGGGACTATGTTATGAGTGGATGAGTTAGAGATGTATGCATGTCACACCTGAATCACATCAGGGCTGCTATACACAACAAATCAAATTGCTGCTTGTATAGGTAAATCATGTATGTGGAGATTTCATCCCGGTTTTAGAACGGTCATCTTTGTTTTTCTACAAACAGAAACAGGTATTCTTGTATTGGCCTTATTCTGACATTTCCGATGCTGAGTTTAAGCTTACTTGTAAAAGTACAACTTAATATTGCATTAGGAAGCTTGAGTAAATGGTCTTTAGAGCATCTAGTTATCATGTGACCCGTCAGGCCCCGCGCGCTTTATCCTTGGAAAACAACAAGAAAAAAAAGTCCCGTGTGAGGGCCGTAAAAGTAACAAGTCAAAGTATTAGGGCTGGACGTAACTAGAAAAGCGTACGGCACTGCAAAATCTATGTGAGTTAATAGACACAATTTAAGCACACAAAATTTTGTTTTGTTCAAAATGGTAATGGAAGTGAACATTCTGACAGCTAATTTTACTATCCTGGCAAACTGTGCAATTGAGAACTACTTCAGTCGCCAACTTACTCTGAAAGCACAGAAAGAAAGTCGACATTACTCACAAATGAAGAAATTCCCAACTTTATCGGAAGCTAACAACATATTGGGCATATGCTAAAGTGCTTATTGACTGAGCGAGGTCGGGCTGGACGTGACCTTAATGCGTTCCGTACGTGCTAACCTCAAGCCGAATATTTCAGTCTGGCCCTCACTCTGTCAATAAGTGCATATGTTTATTAGATTAAATTTTGCATGAGACATAGGTAGCATCTACCTCGTCAATATGATGCACAATATGGTTATCACATATGTATGATGAGATTCAAGTCCTCCCAGTAACTCCCTTCATACCTTGGATGTAAACAGCCTGTTCTGTAGTAGAAACATTCCTCACTATCCCGAGTGCATGCCATGGATCTATGGAGCCATTTGGAAAAACAATCTGCAATAAGCAAGATTTGTGAAAATAAAAACAGAACATTCTACCCATATATGTACCTACTAATTTTGATACCGTAAACTGCCGCTTGTAAGCCCTGGGCTTATACAACTTCGTAAGGGCTTTAGGTGGGCTTATAAACGGAGGGGCTAATATTCGAGGGGGCTTATAACCGGAATAAAAAAACTGTCTCAAAACGAGCTACACATGTTGATCAAAACAGGTTTTTCATCTACTGGTAATTAAGCTTGAAAACATCATAATGACAAAACGGATTCAAAACAAGGAAAGCTAGAGGGGGGCTTATATGGGTACATGAGCCTATAACCAGGGGGGCACTTTACATGGGCCAACACCATCATGGGTGCCAACTGATTTTGAATTCATCCTTCAACCCTTTGACAAGCCAGTTGCCCCCTTTGGTATCAGCGAAAGAAATTACTATTCGTTAACCAAACTACTCAGAGTGAGTGCTTAAGATCTGTGATTTATCCGAAAACTACAGAAGAGTATAATCAAAGGACAGCTAACATCAGAGGAAATAAGCCAAGCAAAGGTCATGTTGGAGAAGTATGTCCAAAAGAGTGCGTTCACACCAGAAATCAATGCGGTCAAAGATAATTCAAGAAACAATCTGAAGATCCAATTAGGCCTGCAGCTGGACGAAAACAGAGTACTAAGGTGCCATGGTAGATTGATCAGTGAAAACCTCCAAGAACATACTGTGTTCCCAAAACTCCTTCCAAGGAACCACGTCTTTACAAGCTTAATCGTCAAGAGCTTCCACGAAAAGTTGATGCATGCAGGTGTATCTCACACATTAGCAGCTATCAGAAGAGAATTCTGGATACAAGGAAGATCATCTTTAAGAAGAGTTCTACTAAGCTGCTTGAGATGCAGACGACATCAAGGAAGAACATACAGAATGCCCACAATGGCTCCTTATCCACGATCAAGAATAGAAGAATCACTCCCCTTTACCTACACTGGTCTTGACTATCTTGTATGTGAAAGTCAGTCTGCCATCAGCAACCCAAAAAGTCTGGTTGTGTCTGTTTACTTGTTTAGCTGTTAGGGCTATCCACTCAGAAGTCACATGACATCCAAACAACTCCTGTTATGCCTAGCAAGATTTGTTTCCACACGTGGAAAACTGAAACAGATAATTTCTGACAATGCTTCCCAGTTGAGTTCAAAGTAGTAAAGTCAACTGTTGAGGAAGCATGGCAACTCTATGACAAGTCCTGACACACAAAGATACCTGGCCAATGAAGCCATAAAGTGGAACTTCATCATTGAACTGGCCCCCTGGATGGGTGGTTTTAATGAAAGACTTAACGGAGTTGTAAAGCAGTCTCTTCGAAAGAGTATTGGAAAGATTTGTCTCATTATGGTTCAACTGGAAATCATTGTAAAAGAAGTCGAAGCAGTTGTGAATTCCTGGCCATTGGTCTATGTAGGAGCTGACTTCAGCTCTGGATTCACACTCATCCCAGGAAATCTCCTCAGCCTAAACCCCAAAACTGGCATACCATCCTTAGTAGAAGATCGACAACAAGACCCAGATTTCCATAGCGAGTTGAGTTCTTCACAAAAACTCCTTGACATGTGGCCTAAAGGTCAGAAAGATCTTGACGTGTTTTGGAAGCTATGGTTTGAAGAGTATGTACTGAGTTTGCGTGAACGGACCCAAAAACACTTAAAAGCTCCCAGGACACAATCCTCAACCCAAACTACTACATGTAAGGGAGATGTTGTACTTCTAAAGGAAAATTCGCCACGAGGTACCTAGAAGTTAGCCGTTGTAGAGGAACTCATTTCAAGTACAGCTGTACAAGTCAAGTACAGGTGAGTTTTAAAGAGAAGTTGCTCAATTTAACACCGAATTTAAATCTCTAAACATGTCCTGGCTGTGTTTCAGGTAGGCTCAATTTCCGCCGCTCTCTCGAACTCCTTTCCCGAACAGCGACTGGTAATCGAGCTTATGTTTCAGGCCGCGACAACACAACATCGAGAAGGATGATTCCTATTTACATCACAGTGAACTTTGCATGAAACTGCATGAGTTTTCGCTTGAAAATTCGCTTCGAACTTCTGAGTAGAACAAATAATCGCTTGACAGTTCACAGTATATTACCGCACACCGCGAACTATTGCATGAAAGTTCATGCGGATCAAAACAATAGACGTCACGAAAATGCGGCGAAATATCGCGAATTGTCGAAGAGATTACTTTTCATGCGAAATTTCCTCAAAAAGCCACGAAAAGTGCGAATTTTGCCAACGTTCGTTTGCATTACTTTTTCACAATACTGTAAGGGAGATGTTGTACTTCTAAAGAAAAATTTGCAATGAGGTACCTAGAAGTTAGCCGTTGTAGAGGAACTCATTTCAAGTACAACCGGGGAAATCAGAGCAGGTGCAGTCTGCACAGCATCAGGAAAGTTACTAAACCGTACACTCAACTTCCTGTTCCCGCTGGAATGTGCTGAACAAAGAGAGGCCCCAGTCCAGCTCAGCCAAAGTGAGGATGACCAGTATGATGCTCGGAGCGAGAATCTTCCTCCATGTTATAAAATCAGTCGTTGTTAATGAATAAAGAAAATTGTGTTTGTGATGCGAACAGTCTATTATGGAACTCTTGCATTTGCACAGGATTATGGAGGTCCTGAATCCACCTAACGTCTTTAATCCCTTAAGCGTATCCGTTCACTCCAAAGGTAAAAAGAGCCTTATCCTTGATCTTCGCTACATTAATAAATTTATTGTTAAACAAAGGGTTAAGTATGAGGACTGGAAGATTGCTTTATCTCATGTTCAAAAGGGGGCTTACATGATTAGGTTTGACCTTATGAGTGGCTACCATCATATAGATATTCACCCAAACTTAGAGTTTGCATGGAGATTCCCAGGTGAAAACGTATTGTGCTATTTTTACTGCTCTACCATTTGGGCTGTTTTCAGCCCCATATATTCACAAAATGGCTCAAGAGCTGCTCGAGAAATGCTGGAGGATTAATTAGGTAAATATTGCATTATTTCTCGATGATGGTTGGCTGACCGACATTGATCAAGGTTCCTGTTCTATCTTAGCTAAAAATAATTTGTCTGATTTGAGAAATGCAGAGTTTGTTACAAATATTCTTGGTGATCGTTTTGTCTCTGTGACAGTTATCTTCCCTTGTAGGTAAAATTATCCCTGTTGGGGCAGTTTTTGGTAATATCTCTAGGATTATGGCCAGGTACTGTTCCACATCTGTCACGTCTGTGCAGGACTGGCTTAGATCAATATTGTACAAGGGAACTTGATTTTTGGAAGGTTACTTCAGATCGGTTGAAAATTAAATTAGTTACAATTTGTTCATCTAAAACTTCTAATTATGTTGTTTATTCGGATGCAAGTGCGACAGGGTGCGGGGCTCACCTCGATGTTAATGGTGAGCAAGTATGTCATAAGCTATGGGATGTGGAAGAACGTGGTAAAAGTTCCACATGGAGGGAGAAGTCTGTTATTGTTTGCCCTGCAGTCGTTCTTATGTTAACTGGTTTTCTGATAGTCTATATGCATGCAAAATTGTACAGATGGGGAGCACGAAAAGTGATTTGCAAGTTATTGTTTTGGAAATTGTTCAGTTTTGTGCTGATAATAGTATTGGGTTGGAACTTTCACTGGATCCCTCGTACTGAAATTGACAGAGCTGATTATATTAGTCGCCTATGATGTGGATGACCCAAGGTGGCCTGAGGTCATGATGTGAGGAGTTATTATTTATTTTTTACTTTGATGTACACATTCAGTGAAACTTGACACAATTTATATAGTTCTCAATGTGCAATGTACTTTGCTCCACTGTCTAAACACAATCTTTCAGCACCCTAGTACAGAAAACTTATTTCAAATAATGTTATAACTTCTTTGCTACCGATAAGTGGACAGTTATAAGACCAAATTTGACAAAAAATTGTGTTGAGAACTGTGCGCTTCCTTCCCCTGGCCAGGGTCAATTTGTTTGCCCGGCATTCTGTTCGGGCTTCGAATGTGTCGAGGCGGGTCCTGGCAGCATAATTACTAAGTGCGGATGACTGGCTGGCTTTGATTCAGAGCTTTGTAGCGTACGCTATGGAGATGAGTTTGGCTTGGAATTTAACTGAAAGGGAACGCTTAACTCTCTACTACTATTCTGCATAGGAATTGGGGTGGCTGGCATGCTTTTGATCAAGGTTTTTTTGGCTTCAAGCAGCAGGCAGTCCAGAATTGAGTGTTTAGCCTTTACTTCTTCTTAGGAGTGGAAAACCAAAAATCCATAACTCACTTAAACACGGAGCGATCCTACCATAGGTAAGGACAAGCCACCTTTGAAGCACTTTGTTGGCTTTTTTGTGCAATGGTGGTTAAGCCAAAATAACGGTCGCAGAGCAGAGGTTGTGGAGAAATAGCATTTTTTCGCTAAAACAACGGAGTCATTTATGTAGAATAACATAAGGGAAATAGTAAAGATACAGTGAAAATAAAACTTATATTTACACTTTGGAAGATGCCTTTGGAAGAACAAAAATGATGAATGATCTTTGTCACTTTAATAATTTCACAGAACATTCAAATTTTGTTGCTAACTAAAATAACAAACCTGATGCCTGCGATCAACAAGCCATCTGTTTCTATTTATCTTAGCATGCCCAGAATGAAAACAAATCTCCTAAGAGGTGATTTTGGAGAGCCTGTGAACACAGTCAGACGGATTTTGGTGGGATATTTAAAATTATTCAGGTTTATGAGGGTAATGATGGTGCAAACAAATTGCAAACTGAACAACGCTGAGTTATTCCTCAACTGTTCTATATTCAGAGCAAAGAAATTGGAAACAAAAAGTACTATGAAGAAACAAGAGAACTTGAAAAATGGCAATGTGAGATTTTGCCTAAATATTGACGTTAGAAAGGAGAAGGGAAAACTCATGGCTGAATGCAACAAAAAAAATTGCGTGTGTTCGTAAAGGGTCGACTGAATATTAGCAGCAAGAGTACAACAGTAGCCAATGTTCACCTCATCGAATCTCTTCCAGATAACTTTGGCCAAAGAATAACCATATTATCATAGATGTAATATATTACCTTCGCAGTCTGCTTGTATCTGGGTGTTTTTTTACAAGTTTTAGTTTCCAAACTTATTGCGTAAACGTGTAAATCCTCAAAGGAGCAAAGATAGTCTGGCATGAAAAGAACTAGACACGGCATTTTATAAATTTGAGTGAACAACCTGAATTCATATGATAGGCTTTTGCAAGTGGAGGAACAAAATTATGAAGTTGAAATTAAAAAAGGCAATTTTCTTTGCAAACTCTTCTCCTGAAGCTATTGTTCATTTAGTTCAAAGGCATTGTTTACTTACTTGTAAAATATAACAGAAAATTACACTCGATCATTCTACCAAATTTCGTGGCAATGTGCTAAAATTAGACCTGAGTGAATAAGCCAATCAAATGGGAGCACTGGTCGTCCATTGGGATTTGTGATTGACAGGCTGAACACCTCAGCCTCGTTATATAGGATCGCTCCGTGTTTAAAAAGCTTCAGATCAAGCTGAGAAAGCTGAGAAGCAAGATGACAATAGAAAAGACAACAAGGCATTGAGGTAAGTCAATTCTATTGCCAAAATATCACAATTTCAGCTATAATGTTAATTTCTGTTTTTCCCCATACAAACCTTTATAAATATACACTGTTGTAACACAACCTCCACATGCTGCTATGTGAGTGTCATGATTCATGTATTTAAAATTGGTCGTTATGTAGTAGTATATGTTGGCCGTATGTCATGTTTTGCTGAATGTTTCCACAAAAGTAAAAAAAAAAAAGATAAAAAATAATAACTCCTCGTATTGTGGGCTTGGGCTGCCAGCTGTGGGATGACAGGCAGATTTCTGACTCTTGCTTCGTCCCTTTAGAGGGTAGCTGGGGGGTTCACTCCGTGGACTGTTTTGCTAATAATTATAATAAGAAGGTTGATAAGTTTTTCTGTAGGTTTTGGAATCCATGATGTAGTGGTGTGGATTTTTTCGTTCAAAATTTAGAAGGCGAAAATTGCCTTGTTGTACTCCCCGTAGTCCTAATTACTAGGGTTATTCATTATTTCCATGTATCTGGGGCCTGATGGCCACGGTAAGTTGTGCTGTTCTTTCTTAATTTACTAGATTTATTGTGGATTATAAGGCTCCATAAGTCGTTCAACGCTTCTGCTTTTAAGCATGGGTGGAATTCCAATTTGTTATTAGGTAGTGATAGATTTACTGGGCTCATTTTAGCTTTGCGTATGAAGTTTGCATGGTAAATTTTTCAAGTGGGATCCTTGTCCTTGAAAGTATTCAGCAGAAGGAGGCACTGGCCTTAGCTGGCTTGTTACCTGGTTGCAATGGTTTTGTAGACACTTGCCATTGGTAGCTGAATTGGTATACTTTTGAGCATTTGTTCATTGCCTATTTTGTCAGTAGATGTCTTTTAGTTTCTTTTCACCTTTCTCATCACAGATGATGTTTGGAGTAGCTTACCGGCCAATGAAAAACCAGATGTCAAGATTCTTCTCTCGACATTATTGAAGTCTAAGGCTGACTCTCTTGCGAAGAGATATAAGCAAGAAATACTTAAGAGTCACTGCCAGTAAACACGGAGAACTTGGTGACAGGAGCGAAAATTCGAATTTTCTTCTATTGCCTTAAAAGACCCTTTTGGTGAACTATTTTCAGAAATATACTTTAAAGGTTCCAACGAGTTCACATTTTGGTGAAATCTAGGAAAGTTCTAAATACTGTAGCGCTTGATCAACCAAGATGGCCGATGAGATTTATACAAAATGATTGAGCATTGTCAACAGGTCAGTACAGAAAGAAGGAAACTTGCCTTGAATTCATATTCACACAGGTTGTAATTTACACTTTGGTCATTTCTCCAAACTAAATATCATCTTGAAGTAAATACATTTTGTCTACTTTCTGGCCATTTTAAAAATACAACTTACAATTTAATATACATGTACAAACCAAATTTCAACTGATTTGAGAGGGTCGTAATTCTACCACTGTACCAATTTCTCAATAAAAAAGACCTATGCTATGGGTATACCATATCTAAATGGATAGTTTGGCCTGTGAAAATTAAGCCCGCTGGATGAAAAACTATGAAGAGCATTTTGACCAATTGCACCATTTTTAGATGACCGAGCAAAAACTTCGATTTTGGAGTCATCTTATTAAACATAATTCGACATGTGTCATAACACAAATTGTTCTTAGACATCGTGTATTGTACACTAAAGCAGTAAATTAGATCATACCTCAGAATAGGCCTCGGTTATAGATGACACAGTCTTCTAGAAATCAGCCAGAGAAGACGACTTGACTTGTGACAAGTCATCAAGTCATGAACGGTAGTTTCACAATCCAAAATCGCCCTATAAAATTTGACAGATAAGCCAGAGCAACTTTTGATACTTCTTTCTTGACCATTTTTCCTCACTATGTATCTTTTTCTATAACAACGGAGAGGAAAAGTTCAAATGCAGCGGTTTAAAACTGTGAACTGGGTTGATATTTGCATGCATGGCATGACGCCACAAATGTTACACTTGCGTTTCGTTCCAGGCGTCCATTTATCGTTTCAGTCAGGAGTTGTTCCCTCTTTTTGAAAGAAAGAAGAGATATAATTAAATAATAAAAAGAGATAACCAAGGAATAAGTAATGATGGCTTTTGTCCATTTATTCCCCAATGTTGCTGAAATTTCGAATGCAAGACTAGAAATGTCGTTTCTCCTTGAAGGCCAACATTTTGCCAAAATCATCTGCTCGGGCCGATTGTGTCATCTACAGCAAAGGCTTATTCTAAGGTATGACTTAAATTATTGCTTAAATGTACAGTGCACGATGTCTAAGAATAATTTGTGTTATGAGACAGGTTGAATTGTGTCCATAAAGATGACTTCGAAATTGAAGTTTTTGCTTGGCCATCTAAAAATGACGCAATTGGTCAAAATGCTCTTCATAGCAGAGCTCTGGCGGCCCGAAGGGCACCCAAGCGGAGCCCCATACTCATATGGGAAAGAAAAGGAAACCCATGAATGGATTTTCTCATGGTTTTCATGGCTAGCGGTACTGCTCGTGGTACGTACGCACACCGATGGCGGAGTTGCCCAACACGGCTGCCATACTCCAGCTAATAAGTTGACAGACAGGCACCCTCGGTTTGTAGTGGAAGAATGCCATTTTTCTTGGTGGAATTTTTAAAGAAAAGAAAACTCATTTCTATTTGTTATGTCGACAAACGATAGCGGAGGTTGATCTAATGTTTTGAAGATAGGGTTGCACTGAAGCAAAAAAACAGAAAGCAAGAATTAACAGGCAAAGAAGTAGCAAAGAAGATCGCAAAAAAGAGTGGGCCAGCGCTGGGGAAGGAGGTGAAACAGTACTGAACAATGCCGTGAATTATAGTGAGTCAAAGGCTAGAGAAAGGAGGTGAAAGAATAGCGAACACTGCCCTGAACCAAAGCTAATGAGGGCTATAGAAAGGAGGTGAAAGTACCCGACAAATTGACTCAGAAGACTGTAGTCCCAAGTTTTAAAATTCATGCGACGTGACGCTGTGCAACCGAGCAAGAAAAGTCTCATGATTTGGTCAGGTGATAAACAAGAGAAATCAAATGTGCCTGAGTGTTTAGAGAAATTACAAAACAGTAAACACAGTGGAAAAAAGTGGTTGATTTGTTGATCTATCAAAAAAATTAGTTCAGTTCAGTCTTCACAACTTTTACTGCAAGTTTCTGCCTAGAAGATTAACACTGGCTGAACTGAATTGCTAACTTGCAGTAAGTGACTTTTGTTGTGGTGTTTGCTATGAAAATTAACAAGTTGCCTCGGCGATATAAGCTTATTTTCAATTGGAATCCTTCTTAAAGTCTTCCTTATTTGAAGCCATGCTGTGAGACATTTTTTATAAATTACACCGTTTTAATTTTGCTCATCTCTAAACAATAACAAGTGAGTCGTTTTGTGGAGGTTGTTGTAAGTTGTAAACAAATAAAGTTTTCTGTCAATTTTTGTCGTCAACTTGAGCTTATAACCTGACATCTGAAAACAAGCTTAACCACAACCATATTCGTAAACATAGCTGGGCAAGTTTTGAAGTTTTCTGTGTTAGTTGGCACAACCGACTCGTAGACTGCTAAAATTTCTTCTTCTGTTGTTGAAAACCAAGAAAGGTGTACAAACCATTTTAAGCCGAAGCGAACAGGATTTGCCAAATTTACTTTTGACATTCCTATGTGAAGATTTGCATACTGTGATTACAAAGTATGGAAATTTCCTTGTTTTGTTAGTTCAATTTATTCAGTTTGGCAAAATGCTTGGGTAAATTCCCAGGTTAATTTGGTTGAAGACTGGTAAAGCTACCACCAATAAAATGACTGCGAAGCTAAATTAAGCCGTTGGCAAAAATACACACTGTAATATTCAAATTTAAGCGTGAATAATTATTAAACTTTAACATGGCAAGCTTAAACAAATGTTCTTTATTTTTTCTTTCATTTGGTTACCTTTCATTGAGAAGGGATTTGCTATTGATATTCAGATGTAGTGATATGCATATTGTGTGTATAATGTAGATTTCCTTGTTTTACTTTGTTGTCTGTCCAATTAGTTCGGTTTAGTGAAATGCTTATAATAGTCCAAATGTCGAGTAGACAATTATGCATGTAAATTCTGTCTGCAAATAAAGCTCTACTTTGATTTTGATTTGCTATTTCATTTTATTAGTGCCACTGCTTTTGGTTGGGGGTACATGGGCCCTATTTTCTTAATGAGAGGTTATTCCCCAATGCAGTATTTACACTGGAAATGGAAATGTTATGGAAATGTTCCTCAAAAGTGAGATAGTACTAATGAAAAAAAAAATGCGAAGAGCTTTACCCGGTAAATTGAACAGTGTAAATGACATTTACATACTTAGAAAAAATTTAGGGTTTAGAAGTTCTTGCCCTGACCATTTCTCGGTAATAAAAATAACTTTTACATACATATATACACAATTTAGTTGGTGAGAGCACTCTCCTCTCTCCACTCTCTCTCTCTGCTCTCTTCTCCACACTAATTTTTTTATTAACTAACTCATTAACCGAATGTCACGGACTGTTTTCTTTGTTGTGCATGCATACTTTTTTGCTTGTCGAGGAAAGTTTCAGTTTCTTCCTGGTTGTTTCCTTTGTCCTGTCTGGTACCAGTTTGTTTGTGATATAACTTTGTGAATTCTCTATTCTCCTTAAATTTTATCTCTTCAGGGTGATAGAATGCACTCTCAGAGCGTTCAATCATTGTTTTCAGTCTCTACAATTTTCAGGAAAAAAGCAATAGTTTTCTTAATTTCCTTTTACTTTGTGTTGGGACCTTTTAGCAGGCCTGTAATTGGCTCATGGGCATTACGGGAGAATAATTTTCAAGTAAAGAATTAGATCTGTTTTAGTGTTAAGTATTTTTAAATTCCTGCGATGGACTAGCATCCCATCCAGGGGGGAGTAGAAATACTCCTAGTCGCTTCATGCTACTGAAACCAGGATAAGCTCTGGCCTGATGGGCCACTTGGCTCGCATGCAGACTTTACCTATTTTTAAATTATTAAGAATTAGGCATTTCTTTTTATTTATTATTTTAGTCGCATGTGATGTTTTATGATATTATCGATGTATAACATGTAAATGAAAATAATGCCTAGAATTAGCCAATCAGAGTGTGCATTATATCGGCTTTAAACACAAACCATATGTAATAAATGTATATAAATGATATTTTTATGACAGGGAACTGGACAGGGCAAGAACTTCTCCTTCTTTTGTAAATTTATATATTCATTCCTCATAGTGCTGTCAAAATGTCTCAGGAACCTTCATTTTTGATAGTCCATTATTTTCCACCATACCTAGCACAGAAGCTCACCAAATCCTAACTAATAACCAACATGTGTCTCTGGCCTTTGCTGTGTACTACATGTATATTCTGTTATCCTGCATTAACCGCTAGAAACAATTTTGATAGAGCTGTTTCAACAGTTTCAGTTAAATTAATTTCCAGTAACAGTGCTACATGTAGCAGTGTTATTGAGTATGAACTTTATGGAGGGTTTTAAATTTTTATTTTTTTATGATTACAGAAGACAACAAAATATACATGTGTATACATAACCTGATGTTGGTGTTGGTTGCGAATCGTAGTTCATAATAGTCATCCTATTACAAGTAAGAGTTCAAAAAGTTTAGGACATCTCTTCCCCAGCACACCTTCTGTCTACAGGTGCAATAATTGAGAGGTTATATATATTTATTATATGGCTAGCTCCGTGAGCGGGCAAGATGAATCAAATCCTGCGCTGTGATTGGCTACCCGAGCGGGCAAGATGGAGCTATCTTGCCCGCTCGGGACTACCCGCCGTGTCCCGCAAGGAAAATTTCCGCAACAGCGATATAATAAATCCTTTATTGACCAAGTTTGTTCGGTCAAGATGGCTGGATATTGGCCTCGTTCTTTTTTTGCGAGTTTATGAACCTCGACTCCGTCTCGGTCCATAAACACGCAAAAAAAGAACTTGGCCAATATCCCGCCATCTTGACCTCACACTTGGTCAATAACCCATACATACGAGAGTAATGTAAAGTTATAAACTGAACATTAATATCTGACATTTGAATGCCTCCTTGGCTAAAATTAGTCATGATTTAATTGTTATCACTACCTGTGAATTCATAGAGAATCCAGAGGCAAATTATCACCTAATGTGGAAGTCCTGTCTCCAAGTGAGGGAAAATGACACAAAAAAGTTACAATGAAGATAAAAAGAATTGTGAATGTTGATATGGTGTACATCGTACATCATGTAAAGGTATTTGGTGAGTGCCTTTTAAAATGTCACTGTTATATAAGTAGTAAAGGGGGTGCTTATAGACTCAATTTCCCATTTTTTCATTTGGTAAAGGAAATGTATGGGAAAAGAGTGAGACAAAAGTGGATGGATAATGAATTCAAGATGGCGACGGTAGATGGTTGGAAAATGAAAGTGTGAATGGTTGCAAAAGCGAAGTAATGAGAAACAATAATATGTTATTGTGCAAATGCTTTTATTGACTACTTCTTCGTAAGGAGTAGGTGTTTTTTGGATGAGGCTCCTCTGGTTTTTTAAACACATTATCTCCTTGGTGTTCCATTATTGTAACTGTAAAAGTTGAACTACAACTCGTGTGTAAAATTGTAAATCCATATTACTTTTATTATATAGTTCATAAACCAGCTTTATTTTTTGATTGACATGCTTTAGTTTCTTTGTTGAGTATCAGTTAGGCTTTGAAGATCAACTTTTGATTGACATCTATAACTTATGATTTAACCGAAAACGTTTTTGAAAAATGCAATAATTTATTCGGCAGTGTGCTGCTGAGAGCTTTTGGTTCATCTGACCTACTCCCTATTTGATTGACAGTGTTTAAACTTTTGATTTCTCCGACAGCAACTGTTGATTGTCATCCTTAACTTGTGATTTATCCAACGACGTTTTGGACAAAACCTATAATTATTTATTCAGCAGTATGCTGTTGAGAACTTTTGATTTATTGGACATGCTCTCATTTTGATTGACAGTTTTTTAAGCGTTTGATTTATCCAACGGCCTTACGTGCTGAAAGACTGTGGCGCACATTCTTAAGAACATAATTGAGAAAACACTTTTCGGTTGGTTTATTATCGAACTCGTCATGGCTGCTCCAACATCTATCAGTTCACAAGGCACACAAATGTACCAAAGTTCACCCATGGCGTGTACAGTAAACACAGTTTCCCCAGTAGTGGAACAAGTACAGACTGCAAATGTTGAAACTGAAGAGGAAAAGATGGATCGAAAGTGGTTAGATTTACTGAACCATCAAATGAATTTCTGTCTGGGTCTAGTCGCCCATGCTACCACATCAAGATGTGTCAATGAAGTGATCAAGGCTAACGTTTTGGCACATCTTGATCGCGTGATGGGTGATGCTAAGAAGAGTTACGAGGGGTTTCGCGAAATATGCGTCAATCTTAGGCAAACACCATTTACAGTTCCTCCTGGTTTTGCGAAAGTGGAGTACAAGTTTAGAGATGTTCAACTGAGAAATCATCTGGCCTGAAAGAGGAAGCAACAGCTGCAGGAAGCCAATACACGATAGCTAGAGTACTTAGAAGGTGAAATATCCAAGAGTAGAACAAAAAAAGCCAAAGATTCCAAAGTAATTGATGATCAGTGGTATGCGCACAGGAATTACAGGATGAAACAGGTCTTGCGGAGCTAACAAATCGCATTTCGTCAAGCCAAAATAAGCATCCCTGTCGTAGTGAAAATCTTGCGTGTAGATTAAAGGGTGACCTTTGGGATAAGCTTCGTACTTGTTAACATAGGGGTGGAGCGAAGTGAAATCATAGTAATGCAATTCATCTTTCACGTACAGCCTCACAGCTTCCGTGTGTCCACCAAAGAAAGCGTCTCGCGGGTTGAGTGGCTCGTGCAGGAAATCTGACTCATTTTCATTTTCCATCCAATCTCTGATACTACCGGTGTTGTTTTTCATCATTTGACGGATTTCGCACTCCCAAACGACTTGAACGTCAAAGCCTGCTTCCTGAAACCGGCACAATTGAGTTTGACTCTGATGAAAAAGTGTTCCCATACTAACTCCTTTCACTTGATTGATCGTGTGAGCTTGGTAGCATTTATCGTGCCCGTGCCAAAAGCAACCGTGGACTTGTACTATTGTTTTTGTCACTGGGTCAAAACCATCAACTTTAGCATTAACGCTTTTGAGGCGAATTCTCTTTTCACCTTCGCCGTGTTTGCTCATGTACATTAAATCTCCGTCAAATTCTGTTTCGTCAAGCCACTTAAGGTAAAGCCTGCCTAATCCACTCTGTTGATCTTTGGGAAGATAACCATGTGGGGGAATGATACCAATTGTATTGTCCTCCATAAAGACGCAGCGGTAAATGAGATTGGATGTGCTAGCCATAGTGCAGGCTTCTGTCCACGGGTCTATGTCAAACTTCTCCATGTATTCTGCACGATACTTCCCACCAGCTAAGCGCAAAAGTGTGACATCTTGACAGAAATATTTGATCTGCTTGGCTTTGAAATTGTACACATACGTACCATTCTCAAACGCTTCATTGATTTCATTATGCCAGGCTTTAAATTCCTTGTATTTCTTTTCATCCATGGTCAGCTCGGGAGCAAAATGCTCCTCTGTGGGCGGTGCTCCTACATAGTTTTGATTTTGTCTAGTGTTAAACTTGTGTGGAAAGAATCCCTTCCCTTCCTCTAGATCAAAATGGCTGGGGAGGTTGGAGAGCGCTGTTGGCCAGTATTTGTAGCTATCCTTAAAGGACAAATTAAACAAGCTCATTGTAATAACACGTGCCCCGTCAAATAGGATTTCCGGTAATTTACTTCTGTTGTCAACAATCCATTTCAAAATGAAAAATATATCATAGCCACCCAGGTTGTGAGCTATCACTGTCAAAGGTTCAGCGTTCTGCTCGCAATGTTCAAATAGCCATTCACAAAATTCCGTCACGCAACCGACCCCTTCAAACAACTTCTCCTGTCCAGTACCTCCAAATTGTGCAACAACACAAATTGGCTCATTCACTGTTTCGTCATTTTCTACCATCGATTCCACATCAAAGAACAGAAGCCTCCCCATTTTTTTTATCGCACTTTTTGCGCTGATTGTCTGTTAATTTAGCTTGTTAAATGTAGCATTTGTGAGTGTAAATGTCAACGATGTGATTGCAGTTTTACATTTGGACTTCAAACAAACGTGTTCTTTTTGCAGATCTTTTGAAACGTGCAAATAACACACCTTGCATTTTTTCCACTTTTGACACGTAGAAAGCGATGTGTTGTCAGCATAATGTCGATGGCGATCATAACAATCATGCCCCTTGAAATAGCGAAGGCAAAATTGACACTTGATCACCTCTGTACTGGGTTTGCAAAAGTTTTTACACTGGGTGCATTTACGCGTTTCGCAAACGTGTGGGTTGGCCTTGTAAGCGCGATCACATTTCGTGCAATAAAAACTGTGACCAAGGAAAGCGTTGTCTTTCGTAATCACATCAAAATGTTCATCGTGATAATATAGCGACAAGATGCGTTCAGTTTCGGTAGGGTTGATTTTAAGGCTAAGCATGTTTTGTCTCGCTTTGTTGTAGACCCTGACCTGAAAATCACGAAATTCAGGTAAACAAGATAACTGTTCAATTTCTTTTAGTCCGCATTTGCCGTGGCGCAGTCCTGCTCTTGTCGGCAGACCTCTGGCTTTTTGCACAAGCTTCTTCACGGAGCCTTCACGCTTGATGTTGCAAGCTCTAAAATTTGACTTTCTCAACCTATATTTGGCGACCAACAATGCCACAGGACCGCAAAACGGATTGACTTCCTGTGGAATGGTGATGACGGATCTCTTACTCACAAGTATGTTTTCAGAAGTTTTAAAAAACTGCTTACGCCTATTTGCTTCGTTTCTCCCACCGCCATACGGAATGCAGACGTGCTCTACATCTATAGTAAAAGTTCCGTCACTTACGTCCAATTCTGTGTGAGATTGAAGCACTTTTTCCACTTCGTTGAGTGGATCGTTGGCAGTAAGATGTACAATTTCTTGAAAAGGAATGATAATGGGTGAATTGATAATAAATTGTGCTTGATCCCTCGGACTTGAAGTATTTCTCAATTCTCTGACGATCGACTCTAAAAACACAAAGATTTGTTCAATCGTTTCTGTGCCTGTAGGTAGTTCTTCAACTCTAGGCACAATGTTATATCGTGGGACAAAGAAAAATTCTGAGTCCCACACTCGTGTCATGTTGATTAATTCACCTTCACATTTCATTACCGAGCTTAAAATTCACCATCTTTATTAACTTATCACTACTCACGATGAATTCGATAGCGTTGATCCTAGCAGTATGCAGGACACCTATCATATATGAACTCAGTTAAATGACCTCGCTCTCCATGAGTTCTCGTAGCTCAGTGGATAGAGCGCCCGCCCGGTGTTCGGGAGGTCATGGGTTCGATTCCTGTCGGGGACTCAGAATTTTTCTTTGTCCCACGCTTGTGTCATGTTGATTAATTCACCTTCACATTTCATTACCGAGCTTAAAATTCACCATCTTTATTAACTTATCACTACTCACGATGAATTCGATGGTGTTGATCCTAGCAGTATGCAGGACACCTATCATATATGAACTCAGTTAAATGACCTCGCTCTCCATGAGTTCTTGTAGCTCAGTGGATAGAGCGCCCGCCCGGTGTTCGGGAGGTCATGGGTTCGATTCCTGTCGGGGACTCAGAATTTTTCTTTGTCCCACTTCATGTCATGTTGATTAATTCACCTTCACATTTCATTACCGAGCTTAAAATTCACCATCTTTATTAACTTATCACTACTCACGATGAATTCGATAGCATTGATCCTAGCAGTATGCAGGACACCTATCATATATGAACTCAGTTAAATGACCTCGCTCTCCTTGAGTTCTCGTAGCTCAGTGGATAGAGTGCCTGCCTGGTGTTCAGGAGGTCATGAGTTTGATTCCTGTTGGGGACTCAGAATTTTTCTTTGTGCCATGCTCGTGTCATGTTGATTAATTCACCTTCACAAAATCATTCTTTGTTAAATGCATCAATTAATTAATTAATCATCAGGTGTGTTTGACAGCATGAATCAAAGACGTGCTGCATATCCGTTTCCCATCTAAGGATTACCATAACGCTTCTGGTGAATAAGGCATGCTTGCTCTATGTTTCGCACATGGTTGCTTATTTTACCACTGCCCTCCTGCACCAAACGTTCGGGTATTTTTCTTTTATGCGCAGAGTGCCTAACTGTCGCTTGGGAAGTAGGTGTCAAAGTTTCGTTGATGATATCATAAAGTTCTGTAGACCCTTTTCTTTTGCTAAGCGCTTGTTGGCTTTTCTTCTTTGTTGTTTTACTTTTCTGCCCAGAAAGCGATGTTATCAGCTTACTCAAAGAATTTGGCCTGAGCGTGACATATTTGCATCCGGCTTCTTTATGTGTTCGTTTTTTGTGCCCAGGTACCGGTAAGTTACACCCCGCTCGCAGATGAATGAAACCTGGGCATTTTCTAGCTTGGCGAACTTTAGGCATGCTTGCTGTTTCGCGCTTTCGTTCATATGAATCACAACTCCATAAAACAGACTCTTTTGTAAGTCAACATGTTTTATTTTCACACACAAACACCTAAGTCTTACATCATCTTTCATCAGCTCTGTCTTCACTTCATCAATGTTCAATAAACAATGTTCTAAAATAATTTCGTATAAATCGAAAATACATTTTCAACGAAATGATCTGTTTCAGATCTGTCTAATAAATTTAACACGTGGCAAAATATGCAATTACAGTTTGAAACATAAAGAAGAAATCAATGTTTCAAATGTCCTTGACTTGATCTATGAAGGCTAAATGCTAGGAAAATAGCTTGTCAAACTTTAATTACAGTTCAGTTCGTATAAAGAAAAAAACGTTTTAAATGTTCATTAAGTAATCCATGTAAACTTAGATGCCGTTGAAAAGGTCGTCAAAATTAGGCTGAAAATCCATCTGCTGTGTCAGTTGTTCTTCTAGTGTGATGTTTTGCTAGGCCAACTGGTGCTCTTGGAGCAAAGCTTGATAATCTACCTGGCTTGGCTGCTGGTCTGACTGAGATACTGCTGCTGTTGTTGTTTTTGCAGTCGCTGCTTGCTTAGGCTTCTTTGCTGTTTTTATTTTTAACTTTAGTGGTTTCTCTTGAGGCGTGTTATGTACCTCGGCTACAACTGAAGATTGTAGTGACTTTGATGCTTTTGAAGCCCTCTTACGTTTTTTAGTTTCCGTAGGTAACTCGTTTTCATCAACTACTTTGGAATCTTCAGCTTTTTTTGTTCTACCCTTGGGTATTTAACCTTCTAAGTACTCTAGCCATCGTGTATTGGCTTCCTGCAGCTGTTGCTTCTTCTTTCGGGCCTGATTTCTCAGTTGAACATATGTAAACTTGTACTCCACTTTTGCAAATCCAGGAGGAACTGAAAACAGTGTTTGCCTAAGATTGACACATATTTCGCGAAACCCCTCTCAACTCTTCTTAGTATCACCCATCACGCGACCAAGATGTGCCAAAATGTTAGCCTTGATCACTTCATTGACACATCTTGATGTGGTAGCATGGGCGACTAGACCCAGACAGAAATTCATTTGATGGTTCAGTAAATCTAACCACTTTCGATCTATCTTTTCCTCTTCAGTTTCAACATTTGCAGTCTGTACTTGTTCCGCTACTGGGGAAACTGTGTTTACTGTAAATGCCATGGGTGAACTTTAGTACATTTGTGTGCCTTGTGAACTGATAGATGTTGGAGCAGCCATGACGAGTTCGATAATAAACCAACCGAAAAGTGTTTTCTCAATTATGTTCTTAAGAATGCGCACAACAGTCTTTCAGCATGTAAGGCCGTTGGATAAATCAAACGCTTAAAAAACTGTCAATCAAAATGAGGGCATGTCCGATAAGTCAAAAGCTCTTAACAGCATACTGCTGAATAAATTATAGCGGAGCTCTGGCGGCCCAAAGGGCCGCCAAGCGGAGCCCCATACCCATATAGGGAAGAAAAGGAAACCCATGAATTGATTTTCTCATGGTTATCATGGCTAGCGGTATTGCTTGTGGGCGCGTACTCACGACGGCGATGACGACGACGGAGTCGCGCAAGATGGTGGCCATACTCCAGCTAATAGGTTCACAGAGACATGCACCCTCGGTTTGTAGCGGCAGAATGCCATTTTTCTTGGTGGGATTTTTAAAGAAAAACGATAGCGGAAGTCGATCTAATAGTTTTAAGACAGGGTTGCACTGAAGCAAAAAACAGAAAGCAAGAATTAACAGACAAAGAAGTAGTGAAGAAGATCGCGAAAAAGACTGAGCGGGCCAGCGCTGGGGATGGAGGCGAGACAGTACTGAACAATGCCGTGAATTATAGCTAGTCAAGGGCTAGAGAAAGGAGGTGAAATAATACCAAACAATGCCGTGAACCAAAGCTAACGAGGGCTATAGAAAGGAGGCGAAAGTACCCGACAAATTGATTCAGAAGACTGCCGAACTCCCCATGGCCAAGTTCAAAATTCGCACGAACGTGATGCTGTGCAGCCGTGCAAGAAAATTCAAAAGTCACCTGATTTGGTCA